>NW_024427687.1:0-87431 GCF_017562075.2 Anopheles merus | reverse complement strand
GAAACGCTTCGAAGGAGCAATGTCGGTATTTGAGGTTAAATCGAATAATAAAAAAGTCATGCTTCTGCATTACATGGGTGTTGATTCATACAATTTATTGTGTGATCATATTTCTCCGGAAGAACCAGAAGACAAAACATACGAACAAATAGTGAAGTGTTTGGATGAGCTGTTCGACCCGAAACCCCTCGAAATGGTGGAACTATGGAAGTTTCGTCAACGACTTCAGACTGAAGGCGAAACTGTAACGGAGTTCATCACGGCTTTGCAAAAAAGTGGCGGCTAATTGTGATTTCGGGCAATATTTGACAAGGCGCTCAGGAACCAGCTAGTTTTTGGTGTACGAAATCCAAGAATACGCAACCGGCTGATTGAGAAAGAAATCTAACACTGGAAAAAGCTAAGCCAATTGCTTTAGCCATGGAAGCCGCCGGAGATGGCGCTGAAGTGCTGATAGCAGAAGTGCTGAAGTGCTAATAGCAGAGGTGCTGAAGTGAAAGAAGTAAACATCGTGAGCAACACAACGAAGAAAAACGTCGAGTGTTATAGATGTGGAGAATCACATTTTGCATATGTATGCAAGCACAAAAGAACCGTCTGCAAAAAGTGCGGAAAATTGGACATTTGCAGCGCGTCTGTCGCACGAACAAAGAAGCAAAATGTGAGGTTTATTGACGAACAACATCAAGACAGCGAGGAGAACGAAGAGGTAAACTCAATTTTGATCAACAATTTATACCAAAATGCAAACCATACCGCAAAAATATACATAACACTAAAGTCAATAATACTAAAATTCAATTTGAAGTAGATTCAGGATCCCCGTTTTCTATTATCAGTATGAACGACAAACAAAGATGGTTTAAAGATATCCCTATTAGAGAATCAGATATAAAATTACAAAGCTATTGTGGAGGATCTATAAAGTTATTTGGTACAATTAGTGTTATAGTGGAAAAATGCTAAAACAAAATTAACACTATTTGTGGTAGAGTCTAAAAGAGGACCTATTGTAGAAGAACATGGATGCGAGATTTGAAATTTGATTGGAACGAATTATTAGTAAGGGGAACTCGTACGTAAATCAAATTGTCACCCATTCTAATACTAATCAAGAAGTGATAAAAATTAAAAGAAGAATTCGAGGTAGTCTTTCGTAAGTCATTAGGAGAGATTCAAATATTCAAGCATCTCTTATCCTAAAGAAAATGCGTTGCCAATATTTCTAAAAAATCGTACTATACCATTTGCATTAAAAGAAAGTGTCGAGAAAGAAATTAACGATTTAGTAAATCAAGGAATTTTAATAAAAGTCAATCGCAGTGAATGGCTACACCAATAGTACCCGTAAAAAAATCAGGAAACCGTGTACGATTGTGTGGAGATTATAAATTAACGGTGAACAAAACTTGGTAATAGACGAGTTTCCTTAGCCCACAAATAGAGGAGCTTTTTGCTAACATGGCTGGGGAGAAAATTCTCGAAAATAGATTTAGCGCAGGCATATTTACAGATGACAGTTAAACCTGAACATCAGATTTTTAACACTGAACACTCACATGGGACTATTCAGACCAACACGGTTATGTACGGGTTGCTTCTGCCCCAGCCATATTCCAAAGAGAAATCACACAGATTCTCCAAGGAATTCCAGGCGTTTCTGTATTTTTAGATGATGTTAAAATAACAGCTCCTGATGACAAGACCCATGTGGAAAGACTGCGCACTGTTTTAAAACGATTTCAAGACCATAATATGAGAGTGAATGATAGCAAATGTAATTTCCTTGCAGATTGCATAGAATACTGTGGATACAGGATCGACAAGTACGGTATTCACAAAATGAAGGAGAAAATTACTGCCATTCAACTAATGCCAAACCAAGAACAAAGATGAGGTAAGAGCTTTTGTAGGCCTGTGAATTATTACGCGAGATTTATCCCAAATTTAAGTGAAAAGATCTATCCCATAATATTTACTTAAAAACGAATTCCTTTCGAATGGCATAAAGGTTGCCAGGACGCATTTGAATGGATCAAAAAGGAAATTCAATCTGAACGGATCTTGGTACACTACGATCCTAGCTTACCAATAGCTCTAGCAGTAGATGCTTCGCCCTACGGAGTTGGCGCCGTTTTAAGTCACATCTATCCAGATGGCAAAGAATATCCAATTCAATACGCATCTCAAACCATCACCACCAACAAAGATATATACTCAGGTGGATAAAGAAGCATATGCGATTATTTTCGGAGTTAAAAAGTTTTACCGATATCTTTATGGAAGAAAATTTATCTTAATAACCGATAACAAGCCAGTTTCTCAAATTCTATCACCACAGAAAGGTTTGCCAACGCTATCAGCAACTCGCATGCAACATTACGCTGTATTTCTAGAATCATTCAATTTTGAGATTAGATATCGACCATCAAAAGAACACGGAAATGCTGACGGAATGTCACGATTGCCAATCCGAGACATTCAGCTGGAGGATACAGAAGAACCCGATGAAATTGAACTAAATCAAATAGAAAATCTTCCCGTATCAGTAGAAGAACTTAGTAAAGAGACTAGCAAAGACATAAATGTTCAATTACTAATAGACGGATTAAATTCAGGGAGAACAGTATCCATTAACGATCGTTTTGGAATCGACCAGACACAATTTTCTCTTCAAAAGGGATGTCTTATGAGAGGCGCTAGGGTCTACGTTCCACCTCAATTACGAAATCGAGTCTTAGACGAACTTCATGAAGGCCATTTCGGCATATCACGCATGAAATCTCTTGCTAGATCTTATTGTTGGTGGAAAAATATGGATAACGACATAGAAAGATTATCAAAAAACTGTGTTTCTTGTGCAAAAGTAAGAAAAGATCCTCCTAAAGTACCAACTCATGTATGGAAGCGTCCACAATCAGTTTTTGAAAGAGTACATGCGGATTACGCTGGGCCATTTATGGGTATATATTTTCTTATTCTAGTAGATGCGTACAGCAAATGGCCTGAAGTAAAAATAACACCGGATATGAATACAGACACTACTATAGACAAAATGCGAGAAATTTTTGCCACTTTTGGCTTGCCATCAATTTTAGTGACCGATAGAGGTACACAATTCATGTCAGAAAAATTCCAAACATTCTTAAAATCTAACGGAATAACCCATAAAACAGGAGCTCCTTACCATCCCGCAACAAATGGTCAGGCAGAAAGATATGTACAAACAATTAAAGATAAAATTAAAACTATGCAATGCCATAAATCTGAAATTCCAAAAAGTTACAAAACATACTGCTAGCGTACAGGAAAACAACTCATCCAAGCACAGGGGAAAGTCCCTCGCGGTTAATGTTAAACAGACAGATACGGTCTCGGCTTGATGTTATGGTACCAAAAATCGAAAAGAAATCCAATCCCGAAGTAGTACACAAAACGACAAGATCATTTGCAGTAAACGAAAGAGTAGCAGCAAGAGATTTCCTTTCCCAGACCGAAAAGTGGAAATTTGGAACGATTACAAAGAAGCTAGGAAAACTGCATTACGAAATACGATTAGACGATGGAAGGATGTGGAAAAGGCACATAAACCAAATGAGATCTGGTCCTGAAGAAATATCAATCCACCATAGTAGTAACCAAAACATAGAACCTTGGATAGATGAATCAGTTTATCTGCCAGATAGGATGGAAGAGTTTCAACTCCCTCATGATTCAGAAACGGAGATGGTTAGATCTGATAATATCAATGAAGATTTAGCTTGTGGAGAAGAATCTCAAACTCAAGTTAGGAGATCAACAAGAACTCGACAACCACCAATTCGATACCGTGATTAGGGATTATTACTTTAATTTAGAATATAAATATGAATTGTCTTTCACACTTTAGCAAGTAATCACTTTATATTGTTAGGAGGAGAGAGTTGTCATATACGTCTGACAGCTGTCCATCGACAGAAACTGCTAGTTGGGTAGCAAACAGCTGTCAGTGAGAATAAACGGCACTCTGTGTCTGAACTACGAACGAAACACATGTGTCTTCCTTCCACGAGTTATAACATACACACTTGGATAAAAGCTAAAGTTTGTGTTGGAAAACGTTTGCTTCCCGTGTAAAAAACTTTAGAGAATTAAATTCTTTAGGCTACTTTAACGCAGTGCCAAAAAATTAGTGTTTTTTTATTCTCTCTCTTATAATCGTTTGTACACTTGTTCGCTTTTGTCGTTAAGGGCCGATTCCGCGGTTTTTCTCCCTTTTTATGTGTTTTGAACCGGATCAAAACATCTCCTGGTCTGACAGATGTTGGAACCTTACAAATGTTCCAACAGTTTGCATCGACAGCAGCTTGTTCCTTGGACGAAAACGCAGGTGTGCTGATTGATGAATGTGCATGCGACAGCGATGCGAAATGGACACGCGCACAATAGCAAAGAACTCGGCATCCCCTCACAGGTGTTTCGCCAGTGCACGACATTGAAAGGCCAGCGTGCATCTCTGCGTTGAAGCTGGTGCGTGCATAGGAAACTTTGTGCGTGCATTGAGCTGGCGCGCAGTTGTTCTTTTCAATGGGCGTTTTGTTTCATGAGCGCGGCAGTATTCTGTTCTCGATTTAAATGGGTTGACGGTCACTCGCTTACTCATAGATAGTTTTTATCCATACACTTTTTTCGCTGCTCAACAACGATGTAATTCATCACGTGTTGAAGCAGAACGAAGGCTGAGCACGGGATCAGCCGTGTCCAACTTTTTAACCAGCGCGTTCTTGACGGTCCAAGCAAGCAATGTTAGTAACAATGGGTCGAGGTAAACATTGTACCGATTATCAGCGCCATATGATAAAGCGACTGGCTGCTGCTGGCATTAAGCGCAAAACGATCGAGTTCATAATGGAACGATCACGCATTTTGTGGCAATCGCGCTTCGGACAACCGAAACATGCTTAGACAACCGAAACGCGCTTGGACAACCGACACGCGCAAGTCAACCGGACGTCCTCAGAAGACCACGGCGAAAGAAGACCATAAAATTGTTAATATATCTAAAAAACACTGATCGCGAGGGCGGTGGTCCTGCTTATTACATCAAAAACCTAACCCAAAACACAAAAAACTACTAACAAATCTATCCGAAACGACATACTTGTGAAACAAACACACACCCAATACACATTCAAGCATACATACACACACACACACATACACACACACACACACACACACACACACACACACACACACACACACACACACACACACACACACACACACACACACACACACACACACACATACATACACACACACACATGCACCCACACACAAACACAAACACATACAAACCACACATAAACCTGGCCCAACGGGTGCATGGTGCGTTGAAAAAACCAGGGTCCTATCATTTTGTCCGATACTGTAGCTGACCTATATGCGTTCAGCGACTAAATAGCATATAAGAGATGAGAATCTACATAAAGTAAGCGCATTCGAACACAAACCTCAGTATCGCTCGTTTCTTAATAGTCGGAGGCACTCTCCGGTCGACGAAGGAAAAATATATCCGACTCGGTGTAAAGCACCGGCGTTGGGCGCTGCGACGGAGCAACACATCCGCCACAGCATTAATAGTGGCTCCAGAGAGGAACTAACGACCTCCTTGTAGTGAATAGCACGTGATTCAGTTCAGCATAAGCACCGAAGCACCGTGAGTGAAATAGAACGGCAACTAAGTGCGTAAAACAGCACGACCGCTAAAAAACCCGCGAGTGAAAGTGCGTAAAATAGTGAAGATCACAACCGTGAGTGAAATAGATCGGCTACAAGGTGCGTAAACCAGCACGACCGCCGAAACACCGCGAGTGAATGTGCACAAAGCAGTAACATCAACACCAGGAGTGGAATAGAACGGCAAATAAGTGCGTAACTAAGCACGACCGCCGAAACACCATAAGAATAAGGTGACATCATAAAAAACCCGAGAACCGTTAGCGAACACAAGCTCACGGAGGGTACTGACAACAATATAAACAAACCAACGGCAAAACGTCATAAAGCCAAATCAGCAAAAGGCTACGTCAACGTAGTTACCATTCGGTGGTTAAACAGCAAGGTCGGCGACAACGAAATAAAAACAACGAGTAACAACAAACAGCTTAAGTTTCAATGGAACTAGCTGATTAAAAACATCGAATTAAACAACAACGAGTAGGTTTACTCGGTTTGGAACGGACAGCAAGCAGTGACTCATCGTCAGGTCCGACAAACAAAGAACAGCGAGCGGCTAGCGGCAAGTCCACCGGCGTCTCCAAGCAGCAAGCAGCAAGCAGCGACTCATCGCCAGGGCCGGCATACAAAACAAACAGCGTGCGGATAACGGTCAGTGCACCAGCGACTTCAGGCAGCAGACAGCGATCGCAGACGTTCCAAGCAGCAGATGGAAACTGTTACCCAAAAAAGCATTTGTACTATTTGCTGCAAATACAAAAGCCATAAGGCAGTTAGTTGCCACCTTCCCGCTCAATGCAGAGTGGAACGTTGCTCATAAAAACACAATACATTGCTCCATAGAAAAGAGGAATTATCCCCTTCATACACTCCTCCACAAAGATTAAACTTCCACAAAGAGGATAAAAAGCTTTATTATCAAATCATACCGATCACATTGTATCACGAATGTGCGGAAATAAAAACATTTGCCTTGTTGGATCCAGCGCCAGCCACAAGTCTTATTGTTGATGATGTAAGAAAACAGCTGCAATTAACAGGGCCTAATATGCCTTGTTGCTTCCAGCAACTGGAATAGTGCTCGTTCGAATGTTTTGATTAAAACAATGCGCGGTTTCTTATAACGTCGGGACATGTATATTGCTCGTGATGTCACAAAAAAATCCGTACTGGTTCGAAAGAGACTTATTTTCTCCGCGGCCAACCCTTTTATACCTTTCTACCTTCTCCCGAAGACTCTCTCTCTCTCTCTCTCTCTCTCTCTCTCTCTCGTCTTAATCCCGAAGAAAGGTCGTTTCCCTTCATTCCCTGTCTCTTTACCTACGGGACTCCCTCTCGCGAACGGTATTGTAGCGAACGGTATTGTATTGTAGTAATTCCGTACAGCGTTTTCTTTACGGACTGAATTAGCATCTCCCAGGCTCCTCCGAAGTGTGGCGCACCTGGGGGATTAAAAGACCAGTTAATAGAAGGTATGTTGATCTCGTCTATAAGCTCATCCTGATTAATCTTTTGTAGAGATTCCCGCAATTCACGTTCCGCTCCTACAAAGTTTGTGCCTTTATCCGAGAGAATAACATTGGGAATACCGCGCCGGGCAATAAAGTTTCGAAAGGCTAATATGCACGAGCTCGTAGTTAAGGAATGTGCTGCTTCGATTTGAACCGCACGTACCGTAAGACAGGTAAATAATACTCCCCATCGTTTTTCCGTCTTTCTACCGTGACGTTAAAAGGCCCAAAATAGTCTACCCCAGTGTAGGTAAACGGTCTCGCAAACGGGGACAGGCGCGTACTTGGTAGATTCCCCATCATTGGTTCCTGAGGTTTAGCATTTATAATACGACATAGTTCACACCTTGCCTTTACCCTGTTGCAAACTGATCTCAAAGCGGGTATGTCGTATAGCTGTCTTACTTCGTTCATAATCGTTCGCTGATTCGTATGCCCATAGCGCCAGTGGTAGCCTCGAATGATCAACTCAGTAACACTGCTATCGTTGGGGAGAATGATTGGCCGTTTAGTATTATCTCCTACGTAGCGACATTCATCGATTCGCCCCATGACCCGTATTATTCCATCGCGTTCTAAATACGGGCTCCGTTTGGCCACTGGATTCTTCTTTGCTAATATTGCAGTTCCATCACCAGACTTTTGAAGTGTTCGATACTCTTCGGGGTATGCCTGCCGCTGTGCTTCAATGATGATTGTCTGTTCAGCTAACATTTTCTCATAGTTTGTCAACCGGCCTGTCGTTCGGCTGTGCACGGGTGAACTGGCGTTGTTCATGAATCGCCACCTATATTCTACCATGCTTACTAGCCTCCTCCAGCATTAAAACCGACCTAGATTAAAGAGAGCTTCTCGTGTGCAATGTATGTTAACGGATTTGCGTTTCTCTTCTTCAGTGCCCGTGCTCGTAGGTTGCTCTTGAGTCCAGGATGATTTGGGATTAGATAGAAATGGTGGTCCCGCAACCCAGCGACTGGTTATAAACTGGCAGTCGATGTTCGACTACTTAGTTCCTTCGTCGGCAGCATTACCTTTCGTTGATACCCACTGCCATTGACGTACAGTCGTTTTATCTAGAATTTCTGCCACTCGATGGGCTACGAAGGTGTGGTACTCGCTGTGATCTGCGTTCAACCAGTGTATGACATCTTTAGAGTCGGTCCAGAATGTTGTGCTGTTAATGGGCTTCCGGTGTGCAGATATTATGTTGTGTGCGAGCCTGGTGCCTAATACTGCTGCCTGAAGTTCAAGTCGAGGAATTGATACATATTCTAAAGGCGTCACTCTAGTCTTTGCCCCTACTAGAGATACTTAGATTACTTCGTCTTGCTCGTATCGGAAGTATGCTACTGCGGTGTAGCCATCACGGCCGGCATCTACAAATATGTGTAGTTGAAGGCATTTACCTTTAATATAGAGCATTGCCTATAGCATCGCGGAATATATAGTTTTTCAAGCTTTGGCAATCCATTGATCCTTTTTCTCCATTTAGCTAACAGATTTGAAGTTATCGTCTCATCCCATTCTACTTTTCCCATTCTTCCCATTCCCATTCCCATTCTTACTACTCACAGGTGCTGCTTCCTACGATGCTCAACACCTCTTTAGAATTTGACTACTTGGATATATTCTACTTGTTTAGTAAGTTGTACAGCTTCACTATCCGTTTCCACACTAGTCAAGAAATCATCTACGTAATGATCTTCTTTGATGCATTTTACCGCCAGTGGGAATTGATCACTAAATCTTTCTGCGTTCGTATTTTCACATACTGAGCACAACTAGGAGAACATGACGCACCAAATGTCATCCGTCGCATAATGTACTCTTGAGGTTCTTGATCTGGACTCCAGCGCCATAGAAATCGTTGGCTTTGCTGATCTGTACTATTTATGGTACATTTCGCTTATATCTGCACCTACGGCAATTTTATATTCTCGAAACCTAAGTAAAATGTTAGGCAATGGGGATAGAAGGTCCATTTAAAAGCGCCGAATTCAAAGAAATACCTTTAAACTTCGCTGCGGCATCCCATACGATTCTTAACTTATTGGGCTTGTTAGGATTGAACACCGAAAATATTGGCAAATACCATTTTCTAAGGTGATAGGATTCCCTTTTGCTTTGAGATAGTCGCTTAATGTAACCCTTTTCGAAATATTCTCTTAGTTTTGTTTTCATTTTGTCCCAGAGATGTTTTTCTCGATTCACTCGTCGTTCGAGGCAGTTTAGTCCCTTTAGGGCCATCGAATAGTTGTTCGACAGTTTTATTTCATCGCCTCGCCACAACAGACCACACGTGTATCGGTTCCCTTCCAACGTTGTTTTACTATTAAGTATTTCCAACGCTCGCTCATCGCACTTCGAGCGAAATTTTCCTTCTTTAGAATTGACTACGTCGTCTAACGCAAAACATTCTCTCATTGCAGCATCTATTCTTTTATCGATGTCTTGGCATTCACACGACACGACTCGGTGCACCGATATACTTGAAGTGATTCTATTATCGTCGTGAACATCGCACTTTCCCGAGACAACTCAACCTAGGCGAGTCTCGGTGGCTACCGGCTCCTCCATTGACCGTTCAATTGTCTTAAGCGGTCTTGTGAGGAAATAATGATCCATTCCTATAATTAGTTTTGGTGCTGATGGATTGAAGGATGACAGCGGGAGGGATTTCAAATGCTTGTACTTCGCTGCCAACTGGTTGCAGTTAATCGATTGTTCGGGTAGATCTAATTTCTTTACTGTGCGAACCAACTGCATACGGTATGAACTAGACATGGGAAAAATGATTATTTGCGACGATTCGTGCGAGCTGGCTCTTTTGCTTACTGCGAATCACGAGCGTGCGGTGATTCGTCCGATCAAGCTAGCCATATATTAGCAATTGGACAAGATATATAAGTAATATCTTTCGTGAGGTATTGCCTAATCAATGCAGATTGTTCTCGAATAATAGAGTATATAGTTAATGGTGAGAAAAAATCAATACACAAAATAGACATATTTTACATCTTAGATGGGAGCACAACAACCACCAATGAGTTTTCATCTCATTAATTGTGCTCCTTGTTTTTTTCATCCGTGGCATCTGTTCATTAATGAAATAATGATCTTTTTAGACAATAGCTATAATCAGGCAGGAAGAAAAAACAAAATGTCACTCTGTGAACGAATGTTACAAAAATCATTATAATAGTAAGTATTTAAGCAATAAGGCAAAACCGTCCTCCTATATAAAAAAAACATAGCGTGAGGCAATTATCAGTGGCTCTACAACCTAGCACGCTATCGCACTGTCTATCAAAAATATGTAGCGAGAAGATCAGGGCAGCTCGCGAGCGGCCTGGATGCTTAAAATCCATGCATAAAAAAACAGCCCAGCTCGCGAGCGCACTGCCTATCCAAAATCCATGCATAAAAAACAGCCTAGCTCGCGAGCGCACTGCCTATCCAAAATCCATGCAGAAAAAACAGCCTAGCTCGCGAGCGCACTGCCTATCCAAAATCCATGCATAAAAAAAAACAGCCTAGCTCGCGAGCGCAGTGCCCATCCAAAATAGCGAGAAGAACAGGGTAGCTCATGAGCGACCTGTTGGTCCAAAATCCATTCATAAAAAAACAGCCTAGCTCGCGAGCGCCAACATGCATAGTGAGAGGATCAAGCTAGCTCGCGAGCGCGCTGCCTGAACAAAATACGTAGTGAGAAGAAAAGAGGCGCTCGCGAGCTACCTTGTTCTTCACAGTATGTATTTTGGAAGGGCAGCGCGCTCGCGAGCTAGGCTGCTTTTTTATGCATGGATTTTGGATAGGCAGTGCGCTCGCGAGCTACCCTGATCTTCTCGCTACGTATTTTGGATGGGCAGGGCGCTCGCGAGCTAGGCTGTTTTTTCTGCATGGATTTTGGATAGACAGTGCGCTCGCGAGCTAGGCTGTTTTTTATACATGGATTTTGGATAGGCAGTGCGCTCGCGAGCTACCCTGATCTTCTCGCTACGTATTTTAGACAAGCAGTGCGCTTGAAAGCCAGGCTGTGTTTCTCTGTGTGTTTTGAATAGGCAGTGTGGGTCAACGACAGTAGCTTGTGATGTTTTTTTTATGTTAATTTGAGTTTTAGTTTTACTTAAACACAATAAAAATATTTACTGTTTTTACATGCAGCTATTTACATAAGTCCGACAGTCGGGGCGACTATGGGCTTCGAACGACGAGATCCGTTCGCCGCGGTTGTCAGAAGGCGCTCACTTGGCGCTCAGTTTTAAAATAACGTACCATTGAGAGACCGTAAGAAGCGCGTGAAAGAATGAGTTCTACCTGCCGGGGACGAACGTTCCCGTTTGTATGGGGAGAAATCCGCGAGGTTTTGCGCTGCGGATTTGAAACGAATGTTGTTTTCAATGTAACGTTTTGCTTTAAATTTTGCTTTAAATGATTGAAGTAAATTGAACTTAGAGGTATGTAACATTTTGAAAATGTTTTGTGATCTATATATATAATATTATATTATATTATATACCTACAAATAGAAAGTACATAAAGTATTATGCAATAACATAATAATATATATAAAGATTAATGTTTTTCGCATTAATTTGTTACACTGCTGAAAACTTTATAGAAAAATATTGCAAAACATTTTCACCATGTAAATAACGTTTATAACTCTTTAAAATAAAATCAATCAGTATTTTTATACATTTTATATAGTAAATCCAATCCTGTCGTCCCTCCTAAATTTGAACTAAGTTCAATTAAAATTTCAAGAAAGTGAGTAAAGCTGCCTTATAATTGATAACAAATCATCCAATAATGATGTAACGAATGAAATCCAATACCAACGGCAAAAAAGATCAAAATTCAAAACTTTACCATCCTTGAATCGTAGATATAAACGTCTTTAAATGATTGACAGTTGTATCTCATGATTCTCATTCTCTCATGAGCGTCGAACGGATTTCGTCGTTCGAAGCCGGTACTCGCCCCGAGTATTATAAATTTGTATTTATTTTTGTCTCAGGGCATCTAGTTTCAAACGAGCTTTTTTATATTTTTTTATGCGAGCGGGCGAATCATATTTTTCTGGAATGAAGAGCGGCGAGCGGCCGCTCACTAATGGGAGCGAGCGAACCTTATGATTCCCGCTCTTCTTGCCCATGTCTAGTATGAACGTTTATTGTTGCCGATAGCCGACACATTAAGGCTAACCTCCATAGACTCGTTTTCCTCACGTTGTTGTCCTCCTGTCCAACTGAGGCATAATGGCTTCTTGGCTCCTTTTAATTGTAACTCGTGGCATAATTCATCTTCCATTAGTGTTATAGAGGAACCTTCATCTAATAATGCGACAGTATTTACTTTGTGCCCGTTGGCCTCTAATGTAACCGGCACATAACGAAGCATAATGTTATTAAGAGTGGTAGAATGCGAAAGGTTAGTACTTTGTCTACTCGTACTTACATGTTCTGCATTAGCTGTGCTTGGATTAGCTCGATATAGATGAAGGGACGGATGGTGTTTCCCGTTACATCCTGCCTTGCCGCATATAGTGTCCTGGGGGCATGGGCCATGGTGCTTTTTCAAACAGCTGCGGCACAGGTGCTGTCTTTTGACGTAATTCAGACGGTCCATCTGATTCATCCTCCAATAGGCAGCACATGAAAGCAGGTTCGAACAGTCTCCGTTGCAAAGGCATGTAGTACCTTCGTTAACCATCGACTCACCCACAGAGTGTGTATTGACGTGGCGTCGCACTTGTGGTTCGTATTTCAACGGTTTCATGTACAGAACCGATTCCTTTATCCCCACTATCCATTTTCCGAACTTCTGCAGGGTTACAGCTGGTAATGTTCGACAATGCATACCCCATAGCAACATCACTGTCGGGGGCAAACGGTCCACAAGCTCCTGTAATATCGGGCCATCATAACTAGTTCTGACCCCACTCGTCCTCACTGTGGCGCAAATCTCTTCAACTGAAAGAGAGAAATCGATTAGATTTTCAACGCGATCGTGTTTAGGGACGGGTTGGCGTCGTATTTGCTCGAGGAGCGTAGTCACTACTGTCATCGGACGCCCGAATGTGTTCCGTAGTGTTTCCATGATCTCCGAAAGGTGCTCTCCCCTTCTCAATCTGCTTTGCACCGCTTTCAGCGCCTTTCCCTTCAGTGCTTGGCGCAGACGTGATACATTTTCTCCGTCAGAATAGCCGCATAGTTTTGTAGTTTCATCGAAACATGCTTCAAAGTGGGACCAATCTTCGGGGTTTCCGTCAAACTCTGGTAGATGCGCGCTTACGGCTTGTCGTGCTGATTTCTGGCTGCGGCTTAGGTCGTGTGTCTGTTGATCTTCGTAAATAGTAGAACTAGGATGATACAGACTGGCACGGCGTCGCCCTCCATCCGGTTCGTCGCTAAGTCGTTCTAACACCGTTTCCATCAGTCTCTCAAGGCGCTGGTATCCCACTTCCTGTCTGGCTCTTGGTTGCAGTGTACCTACACCGTCCAAGATTTGATTGAAGCGTCTGTTGAATTCCCTCAGGGTGTCTTCAGTTACAGGATGGTCGGTCGGTAAATCAGCTGTTCTCGAAGAGGTACACGAATTCTCCAAATTAATACTGACCGGACGAGCATGATGGATTGGCATAAGTGGGCGAAATACCGTGCCCGGCTCCAACGACACGACACTGGATGCTACTTGTCTCAGCGGTATTTGAGCACTTGGGCCGGCTTCTCCTGCGGTAATTTGCTGACTTCCCTTTGACAAAGGAGGTGCTGCACTTTGGTGACGTACACCGGCGGTGGCCGCAGCTCGCAAGATTTGTTGAGATGCTGCAACTTGCTCTAATTGACCTTCCGTTGGCGGGTAAGGAGCTGCGCTTTGGTGAGGTACACCGGCGGAAAGCGCTGCTCGCAAGGTCAGTTGAGATGACTGACCATCATCTCTTGCTGTTGGTCGCGTTGGCTGTTGGATGGGGTTGGTTCTCCGTTATATTATGCCCTAACGGGTTGGCATAGTGTTGCGATGGTGGTCTCATGGTAGGCGCTTGGGTTAGATGTAAGGGGGCCTCTTGAGGCAGATCCCGGCGCGGAGCTGGTGATCCTGGTGTGCACATGTCACAGAACCAATGTAAGTCATACACTGAGTCATCCACGTTAGTGCACTGTAGATGAAATGCTCGAGTGCAACGGCTGCACACAACGCTGTAGGTTAAATCCGCTCCATTTAAAACTGCACACACGGGGTCAGCCATTCTGTTAACACAACAGGTCGTTCACCTTTTCGTATCACGCCGAGCGCTTTCCTCAAGCACAAACTTTTGACGCACTTTCGCAAACTTCCAATTAAAATTGGATTTTTTTGTAAAATGTTGCTTCCCGCAACTGGAATAGTGCTCGTTTGAATGTTTTGATTAAAACAATGCGCGGTTTCTTATAACGTCGCGACTTGTATATTGCTCGTGATGTTACAAAAAAAAATCCGTACTGGTTCGAAAGAGACTTATTTTCTCCGCGGCCATCCCATTTATACCTTTCTACTTTCTCCCGAAGACTCTCTCTCTCTCTCTCTCTCTCTCTCTCCCCCCCTCTCTCTCTCTCTCTCTCTCTCTCTCTCTCTCTCTCTCTCTCTCTCTCTCTCTCTCTCTCTCTCTCTCTCTCTCTCTCTCTCTCTCTCTCTCTCTCTCTCTCTCTCTCTCTCTCTCTCTCTCTCTCTCTCTTTCCCTCGGTCTCTCCCTTCAACTGTCTCTTCCTCCCTCTCGCGAACGGTATTGTAGCCTATGCGGAACGGTATTGTACCTATGCGGACCGTTGTACTGTCACAACATGCCTCTTAAATTATCGTGGACGAATGGAAACATACAAGACGAACCACATAGTCAAATTGTTTCTTTGAGGGTACGTGGGCCAAATAATAAAATGCTCAACATCAAGAATCTACGCTCGGTGAAGGAACTCGACCTCCTCAGATAAACAGTAGATGCTAAGAAATTAAGCAAAATGTACAAACACTTCAAAAATATCGATTTAGAGAGTTACTATGATGCCATTCCGACAGTCTTATTAGGTCTTCCACATGCTTATTATACTCAAAGCATTAGATATCGCTCCGGAAAACCTAACCAGCCGGTAGCTCAAGAGACTCGTCTGGGATGGACAATATTCGGAGGAGGAAAACATTATTGGCAAAATGATATAAATAAGTGTAGTCCTCTATTTACAATCAAAGATCAAAAAGAAGAAGATGAAAAATTAATGTCATCACTTATGCAGAATTTTTTCTCAACTGAAGAATTTGGAGTTAAGCCAAACAAAGCGCCAATGCCAAAAGTAGAACAGCAGGCGCTAGAAATTATGATGGATACTTTGGCATATAAAGAAAACCGATACGAGATAGGATTACTTTGGAAGGAAGACAATCCACAGTTACCAAATAGCTATCCCCAAGCCCTAACAAGATTAAAATCCCAAGAAAGAAAATTAGAAAAGGATGTTGAATTAAAAGAATGGTATCACCGAACTATTGCGGAATACCTAAGCAAAGGATATGCTCGAAAGGATACCCCTGGGGAGCAGCTCAAACATAACCGGAAGATAAACTACATTCCCACTTTACTATAGTAAACAAGAACAAGTTTCCACCTAAGCCTCGTCTAGTAGTTGATGCAGCCGCAAAAAATGAAGGAAGGTCACTGAGCTCATGCCTCCTATCCGGTCCTGATGCTACCAACTCTTTATTTGGTGTACTCATCAGATTCCGCGAACACGAAAATGCTTGCTCTGGTGATATAAAGGAAATGTTCCTCCAGGTAAAAGTGAAGCAAGAAGATCAGTGTGCCCAACGTTTTTTATACAGAGAATCTCCTAACAAAGACCCTCAGGTCTATGTTATGCAGGTAATGACATTTGGAGCGACATGCTCCCCAACATGCGCACAATTTGTAAAGAACCAAAACGCTATAAAATTCGAACAACAAAACCCAAAAGCGGTGAAGGAAATTACCGATAACCATTACGTAGATGATTATCTGGATAGTTTCGCCTGCATTGAAGATGCTACCAAGACAGTAAACGAAATCATGACAATTCATGATAAGGCTATTTTTTTATACGAAACTTTGGGTCAAATTCTCATGAATTGATAAGCTCTCTTCCTAAGAACAGGAGAGCGAATAAAGAGATGTATTTTATCGAAAACAAGAATGATACTTACGAGAAAATTCTTGGCATGTACTTGAACACGAGAAACGATACTTTCAGATATAAACTAAAAATTCAACCACTAGAGGATAAAAAATTGACCAAAAGGAATATACTTTCAAATATAATGAGAATCTACGACCCATTGGGCTTGGTCATCAATCTCACTACGGAATCAAAAGTCCTCATGCAAGAATTATGGAAGGAGAAGGTCGACTGGGATGATATATTGTCAATTAACCTCCAAAGAAAATGGCAGGAATGGCTCGACGCTATAAAACCTGTTGAAGATATTACGATCGTCAGATCCTATTCAAACATTAAGGGAAACTGTCGCAGAGAGCTGCATACATTTGTAGATGCCTCAGAAAGGGCTTTCGCAGCCGTGGTATATCTAAAAACAACACAGGGTGACACAGTAAATGTCGATATATTGGCAGCTAAGTCAAGAGTAGCTCCCACAAAACCACTTACAATACCAAAGTTAGAGCTTCAAGGTGCAATACTTGGTGTAAGACATGCCGATACCATTAAAAGGGAATTGAGACTGAATATAGATGATCAATTCTATTGGACGGATTCAAAGACAGTACTAAGATGGATCAATTCAGATGCTCGCAATTACAAATAATTTGTGGCATGTCGAATACGAGAAATTATCCATCGAACCTCCAGAATTCAGTGGTACTGAGTAGTGTGGTGTTTGGAATTATTGTTGTTGGTTCGGTACGGGTTCGCGTCATAGGCCTAGTGGCAGCGCTGAGTTAGCACTTCGCGATTGCACTTCGCGCGGTAAACTAATCGAACTTGACCTTGCGTAACAATTGAAATCAAATTGCGTCAGGTGAAAAGCGAACTTCCAGTTATGCTAAACCGTGGGAACGACGTTATGCCACTTAGCATACGTTAACCTTTCGGATTGGGGTTTTGCTGACCGGCCAGCTGATACACGGTGCGTTTGTTGGAGACAGTAGAGCCTTACCTTGGGTAGGGGGACAATACTGCTCATAAGTGAGTTGAAGGGACGAGATGTACGATCCTATGTCCGATCAGAACTGACCTTCTGTCCGTTCTGATAGCTTTATTTATACTCCCATCTTAAGAAAGCTAGCGCACATTTGTTCACCAGATGTTTACGCTCGTAACTTTCTCTTTCGCAACTTGATGCGCTTTGACAAACTCATGTTTGTCAAGAGGGTCGCCTTCCTGGTGGGCTTTTACAATTTACAATGTTTTGCTTAAGGTCTAATGCGTTTCTTATGCTAATTGTTCTTCCTTATTTATGACCTACTTTGGAGGTCTTCCTTGTTTATTTCCTACTTGGGTGGTGCGACCACCATGGTAAAACACGGAACTGCGTGTGCAGTAAAGCACGGGACGCATGTGCAGTGTTTTACTCTGCTGTTAGCATTCATGCGTCTAGCGGGTACGCGATAGCATGGATGCTACACCTCCACCCTCCGGAAGAATAACGTAATCTAAATGGAGTTATTCTCACATTTAATTGCTCTATTCTTATGAACTATTTGGGTTTGTCCCTTTTGATCCTTAATAGTTACATTAGTTCCATCTATTTTGATTACTGTATATGGCCCTTTATAAATTGGGTCCAGTTTTCTCCTATTTTCATTCGTTATTGCTATTTCGTCATTAATTTGTAAATCTATTGGATTTACTTTTACTTGCTGGCTTATTCTTTTATCTTTTTCTCTTTCCATAAAACTTCTTGTTCTATCGTGTGCCAATTTTAATCGATATTTTAGTTCCTGCGAGTAATCTTCGTAATTGTAGATGGGATTACTGTGGTTTGATATTTCGTGTTGTATTTTCTCTCTTCTTCCAAAAACTAACTCAAATGGAGTGTATCCATGTTCTAAATTTGGCGTAGTATTATACGAAAATGTGTAATAGCTAATCCAATCATCCCAGTTGTCTTTATGTTCATTAGTGTATATCCTAAGATATTCGTTAATGCATTTGTGGTTACGCTCTAGCGCTCCTATGGTTTGAGGATGGTAAGCCGTGGCAAATTTGTGCTCTATTTTAAGTATATCTGTTATGTTGTTAAATACATCGTTTTTATACTCTGTACCCATATCTGTTCTAATTTGTGATACGTTTGTTCCGTATATCAGCATAAATTATTCTACTATAGCTCTAGCAATCGTGCTGGCTTCTTTGTTTAGTATCGCAATTATGGTTATGTGTTTTGTGAAATTACATTGTATTGTTACAGCGTATCTATTCCCTTTGTATGTCTTTGGAAAAGGTCCTACTGTATCTATAGATATAGTTTGAAACGGTTGGTATGGTGTATCTGTTTTTACAAATTTTTCAATCGTTTTTTGTTGGTGTTTGTTTAGTTTACAAAGTTTACAATTGTTAACGTATTCGTTTATGATTCTTTTCATGTTATTCCATTTAAATTCTCTTCTAATCTTTTTAAACATCCTAGTTTGTCCTAGATGACCTCCCGTAGGTGTTTCATGATTATTTTTGAGTATATTCGTTATTTCCTCCTGATTTGTTATCTCTTTTTGATTTTCATAGATTTTTATTTCGAGATTTATTAGACTTTCGTTGGCAATTTTCTTGGCATCTTCTACGCTGATTTTTTCAAATAGCTTGTCTTTATTGGATATAGCGAAAATTTTTAATTTGGCCGCCTTGGCTTTTCGCTCTAGTATCCGGAAAAATTGCACTAATGCAGAGTTTTCCTTTCTTTTATAGAAGTCCTTTACTAATAAAGGCTCTTCCTTTCCTATATCGCCCTTGAGGTAAAAGTCTCTTACTGATAGGAGAACTTTAGTTTTATTTTTGTTTAAAACCTTTCCTGCTAGCTCAATAGTGTTTTCGTTTTCCTTCACCTCAACTTGTAGTTTTGGCACGTCCTCGATTTCCTCGAATGAAAGAGAGTGATACATTTTCGGCTGTTTTTGCGCTAAAGTATCTGTAACTTTATCTGTAGCGTTCTGCTTCACCATTAATCTTGTCAGCACGTTGATGTTTTTAATGTCATCTGATGTGATGTTGATACGGGATAGAGCGTCTGCAACTACATTCTGTTCTCCTTTCACATGTTCGATTATAAAGTCGAATTCTTCAAGATCTAGACGGATTCTTGTCAATTTGGAAGAAGGGTTCTTGATTCCAAACAAATATACCAGAGGTCTATGGTCCGTTTTTACTCTAAACCTTGTGCCGAAAAGATACGGTCTGAAGTGTTCTATTGCCCAATGAATTGCTAGTAATTCTTTCTCTATGATTGCCTTATTGCTTTCTCCCTTTGTGAAGGTCCGACTTGCGAAAGCGATTAGAAGTTCAGTACCATCGTGTGTTTGCGATAATACTGCTCCGCAAGCTGTTGTTGACGCATCGGTTGTTAATATAAACTCCTTCTCGAAATCTGGATATTGCAAAATTTTAGGATTTATCAGTGCGTCCTTTAGGTATTCAAATGCCGCTTGGCATTCCGGGGTCCATTCAAATGTTACTTTTTTGCGTAGCAGATTATTAAGTGGTTGTGCCTTTTCTGAGAAATTTGGCACAAACTTTCTATAATAATTGCAGAAAGCAACAAATCTCCTAAATTCATCCGCGTTTGTAGGTACCGGGTATTTACTTACGCTGTCGTACTTAGAGTCGTCAGGCAAAATTCCTTTATCAGTAATTTTGTGCCCTAAGTATGTAACCTCTTTTTTGAAAAAATGGCTTTTTTCGGGGTTCAATTTTAAATTGTATTGCCTTAGTTTTCCAAACACTTGTCGTAAATTTTTCAAGTGTTGGTTCTCCGAGCATCCAATGACAACTATGTCGTCTACATAAACGAACGCGCATTCTGGGGGAAGCCCAGTCATGGCCATGGTCATCATTCTTTGGAAGCTGTTAGGGGATATATTAAGTCCAAACGGAAGCCTTTTGAAATGGTAGTGGCCATCTGGTGTAGAAAAAGCGGTGTATTTTTTCGAATTTTCTGCCAGTGGAATCTGGTGGAAACCAGACATCAGATCAAGTGTGCTGAAAAATTTAGCACGTCCTAATTGGTCTAGTATTGTATCAATGCGGTGCATTGGAAATTTATCGGGTAATAGTTTCTTGTTTAATTGTCGGAAATCGACCACTAGTCTCCATTTCTTCTCTGTTGAAGATTTTTTTGATACGAGCAAAATTGGTGAGTTGTAGTGCGACACTGAGGGTTCGATGATGTCGTCCTCTAACATTTTGCCGACTTGCTCCTTTATTTCCGGTAGCTGTGCGTGATTTTGTTTATAATTTGGTATGTATACCGGAGCTTTATCTTCTAGTCTTATTTTTTGCTCGTAGAAGTTATTAACTGTTAGTTTGTCCCCGGGTAGATGGAATATGTCATTAAATTCCATCAGCAAATTATTGAAAGCAATACCTGTATTTTTAGAGCAGTTACTAGTTTGTAATGCGTTTTTTAAATTTTCCACCCTGTTTTAATTGTTGAGTTGATTTTGTACCACGTCGTATTGATCTAGGGGAATTGTTCTTAGGTGGTTGATTCTAACCAGCTTTGGCTCGTCTGAAGTGTTAATTATTTTCACGTAAGGTGAGTTTTCATTAACGATGCAATTTCCTTTTGGAGTTCTTGTGCGCATACCACTTCGTCTCTTCTGAGCTTATTTAAAAATTTTCCCTTTTTAATAATTTCGCATCTAGGGGGTATTAAAGTTTTGCCCTCTAGCGTATCTTCCATGGGAACCTCCAGATCTTCTCCTTCATATTTAATTTGTAGAATCCATAGATAATAATCTATCCTGCATTGGTAGCTGGTATAAAAATCCCTACTTAAAATTCCATCAAACGGAATGGAAAAATCCTGAGGAACTATATGAAATTCCTGGAAAACACTTTGTCCTTCGACTAAAATGTCTGTATATGTAGAACCATGGGAAATAATTGTTCCTTGGCCTATTCCCTGAATGTCACAGTTATCTTTAGGTTGATATACCTGTGTTTTTTTCACAAATTGTCCTTTTATAATACAAATATCAGATCCAGTGTCGACTAGAAGAGTACAGATGGAATCTGATAATCCTAACTTAACTTTAACAAAGTTGGATTTTTTTATGTTTATTGTGTATGTTGACCGTACACAGTTTGCTGTTGCTAATCGGGATGGTTTTGATTCGCCTCCGCGTATCTCACCTCCCTCTGGTTCTGTCCTAAAAAATTGTTTTGTTGTGTTGGTTGGGGATTAGACCTCCAATTTTGCTGAGGTCTTTCTCTCCAGCTTTGAGGTTTCTGTTCCCTCCAGTTTTGTGCAGGCTTTTTCCAGTTCTTGGCGATTTCTCGTTGTGGGGGAGAGGGATCATTTACTTGATATGATTCCGCCTTATTGACGGCCTCGATTGCCTGTCCTAAGGAGGTGAAATTTCCCGACATTACAATCGTTTGGTATTGTTCCTTTCTTAGACCAGTGACTAGGGCTTGCATTCCCGCCCTATTTGCCTTTTCGGTGGCTCTTGCTGCTGGCGTTTCCTCCTCCAGATAAGCATTTTCGAGTTGTCTAGTCAACTCTACTATTTCTTCCCCAAAAGCCTTTGCTGTTCCCTTTTGTGTAGTTCTTTTTATGATCTCCACGAGATCTTCTGGTGTTTTCTTTGATATGCATTTTGTCGATATTTTTTCTATGATGGTTTGGATATTTGAAGGGTTTTCTCCTACCACTGTAAGGGCTTTTCCCCTTAATTTTGATACAACGACGCAAACAGCGATCCCGTTGTTTGCGTCTTCCACTACGGCCTTTAACGCTTTTAAGGCTGCAATAAATGTCACAGCTTCTTTTTCGTTGCCGTTGTATGTCGGCACTAGTGCCGACACGATTTTAATGATTTCTACTGGCGAAGTCATTGTTTGTGAAACTTTATCCAGACTTTTTTTCTCGTGAAATTGGACGAGTTCCGTCAATTCACAGTAGATTTTTCTACTGCTTCTTACCAGATTATTTAGTTCGTCCTCTTTTATTTTTCCTTCGAATTTGACAAGGTCGATTTGTAATTTTTCGTACCCGTCGCTAATTTGTTTTTTTATTATTTTAATCTGACACGACCTAAAAGTTTTTGCAATGTCTTTTAGCCGGTCTTTAATGTTTTCTAAATTTGATATATGCTCCGTTAGTGAAGATGCCATGAAATAATTTGACTATCACTTTTTTTTTTGTTTAATTATCTATGATCTCATTTATTGCGAGAGCCTTAACAATTTCGACTGTGGCTGCCGCCGTATCCAACGCTTCTTTTCTTGGTGTAGCCCTCTTACAGAAAATGACGCTTTCTGTAGACGCGAGAATTTTGGAAAGGTTTACCTTCTCGTGTTCATTGAACATCCATTTCACGAACTGCAGTGCTTTTCTGTAGTTACTGCGTGCTGCTTGTTGTTGTTTCTTGATGCTTGCTCGCATCTCGTCTGGTCTGTTTCCTGCGTCTGGTTTTCGTTGTCGCTTTCTTCCTGCAGATGCTGCCTCGGCTTTGAAGGGGTTGTTTTTGTGTTTTTGCCTTGCTGCGTTGTTTCTTCCGGCTGGTCGCTGTGCTTCCTGTGGTGCTCGGGTTGGAATGTGCACTTTTCACTCACTCACTTGGTATTTATACCTTTTTACTTTGGCAGTGACAAAACTTTGATGGCTTGTTTGTGTGCCTGTGCCTTAACCATTCTGTATAATGTTTTGAATAACTTAACTACGCAAATTATGATCATAAGCGCCAGAATCAAATTTAGTTTGAGTTCGTGGGCTTCGTGTTGCTCCGTATGAATGTTCTGGGTTTGCACAATAGTTAAGTCGTTGTTTCCTTTCACATCCGTTTCCGGTTTCGAGTTATCATTACCCATACTAGCTTTATATGTGTTTTCACTAAATAAGTTTAACGGCACAAACACTGCACTTATCGTTTGTAACTCACTTCCGCGCTTCGCTTGCGGTCTAAAGTTCACTTTTGTTTTTGTTTTTACAACCTGCGACACTGCACTTGTTGCTTATTGTCGATGTTTATAAACACTGCTCTTGCTATGGTTTGAACCTGATAGTCACTTGTTCCTCACGCTTTTGCTCGATTTTTGTTTACGCGCACTTATTTGGGACAATATGTCGATTGCTTACGCGCACTTGTTTAAACTGTCACGGTCGCCATGTGGTGTTTGGAATTATTGTTGTTGGTTCGGTACGGGTTCGCGTCATAGGCCTAGTGGCAGCGCTGAGTTAGCACTTCGCGATTGCATTTCGCGCGGTAAACTAATCGAACTTGACCTTGCGTAACAATTGAAATCAAATTGCGTCAGGTGAAAAGCGAACTTCCAGTTATGCTAAACCGTGGGAACGACGTTATGCCACTTAGCATACGTTAACCTTTCGGATTGGGGTTTTGCTGACCGGCCAGCTGATACACGGTGCGTTTGTTGGAGACAGTAGAGCCTTACCTTGGGTAGGGGGACAATACTGCTCATAAGTGAGTTGAAGGGACGAGATGTACGATCCTATGTCCGATCAGAACTGACCTTCTGTCCGTTCTGATAGCTTTATTTATACTCCCATCTTAAGAAAGCTAGCGCACATTTGTTCACCAGATGTTTACGCTCGTAACTTTCTCTTTCGCAACTTGATGCGCTTTGACAAACGCATGTTTGTCAAGAGGGTCGCCTTCCTGGTGGGCTTTTACAATTTACAATATTTTGCTTAAGGTCTAATGCGTTTCTTATGCTAATTGTTCTTCCTTATTTATGACCTACTTTGGAGGTCTTCCTTGTTTATTTCCTACTTGGGTGGTGCGACCACCATGGTAAAACACGGAAATGCGTGTGCAGTAAAGCACGGGACGCATGTGCAGTGTTTTACTCTGCTGTTAGCATTCATGCGTCAAGCGGGTACGCGATAGCATGGATGCTACAGTAGCTTCAAAGGACAGTCCAGCAGACGAAGCTACGAAACTTAAACAGGGGCACTCGATATGACTAGATGGTCCAGATTTCTTGAAACAAAAAACGTTAGCAGCCCCCAAATCAGAACAATTTGCAACAAACATAGAAATCCGACCGGTACATATGATTAGAGAAAAAACGGTGCAAATTAAGGATAGGAAAACGCGTTCAATCGACTGGTGCTCTAGTTGAACACGCTCCGAAAAGAGCAATCGTACTAGGCTTAAAGTTCATAGAGAAATTAGAAAAAGTAGCAAAGCACCAAGAGTACTCCTCAACAGTAGATAAAAATCCTAAGCCGAATAACAACTCTCGCGCTCATATCATTAACTATAGTTGCGATTTTTGCGATTAAAAGATGTAATAGAATACGTCAACGTCCTCCGCCATTCAAGGCAACAACAGAAGCGTAACCTCTCACGAGAAGTTACGGGGCCGGAATGTTGCGTACGACCTAATGATGAAGAAAAACAATGTATGCGGATGTAGCGAAGTAAAACACTTCAAGTTAAAACAAAGTTCAAGCTAAACACGGCTCAAGCAATAGCGAGCGCTTCAGAAACCCAACAAACATAAACAGGTAGTCAACCGTTCTCACGGTTCAAACGAGGAAGTAGCTTCACGCAATTCATAAACCATAGGTACATGTCGCATTGATGCCAATCCTTAGGGAAACGGTGAAAAAGGAAGATGTGCAGCGAATTTGCACAAACTTCAAGGGTCATCTACTCCTGGAATTAGCACCATTGTCGCACCAGGAAACGATGACCCTTTGGAGAGAGGTGTCTGCGGCTCTTGAGGGCAAAGCCAAATGCCGTCCGCGGACACCCTCAGTGCGGGTGAACTGCACCAACATTCCGCCTGGCACTTTCTCCGAAGAAATTTCTTCGGAAATGAGTGCTGCGTTGGGCTTTGAAATTTTCAGCGACCAAATCACGACCGTAAAAACGCATTACGGTACGTTGGTCGCATTTTTCGATTGCCCGGCAATAGCGGTGTCCGACCAGGCCCTTGCGAGGCAATACACGGTTGGTTTTAGCAAATGCTGCCGGCTTCGGCAATTGGAACGCCGGCGGCAATGCTACCGGTGCTACGAATACGGGCATACTGCAGCCCGCTTCCGTGGCAAGGCCCGTAATAGCAAATGTCACCGTTGCGCAGAAGATAAGCACGAGGGACCGTGCACTAGGGAGCGGAAGTGCTTGGGATGCCAGGGCCCGGATGCAATCGGGCACTCGCTGGGCCAGCGCAGTTGCCGCTATTTTGGAAAGGTAGTCCCACAGCCCAGTCATGATTAGAGTGTTCCAACAGAACCTCAATCATGACCGAATGGCTCAAAACTTGCTTTTGCAAAGTGCTCGTGCTGAGGGTTGTGATATTCTGATTATCTCGGACCCCTATTAGGTGCCGAGTAATAACAGCAATTGTGTTACCCATACCACTGGCAGGGTAGCAGTGGTATCAGTTGGAGATTATCCTTTTCAGCGCATCATCGACAACCAACGCGAGGACTTCGTTGTGGGCGAGATGCGGGGAATTGTTTTCTGCTCCGTTTACCTACCACCCGTGGGTTCAGATTTGACTGTTGAGGAGTACAAACGCAAATGGACCGAAATTGCGTCTGTGCTCCCACGGAATCGGGACACCGTGTTCGGGGGTGACGTGAACGCCTGGTCGGGTGCATGGGGGATGGAGCGGAGGCCAAACGATGGGGAAAGGGTATCTAGGGGGGAAGTTGTGATGGACGCAGCGGCTGCGTTGGGATTGGTTCTTCTGAACCAGGGCAACCAGAGCACTTGGATTGGGGCAAATGGCCGCAACTCTATAGTGGACGTGTCCTTTTGCAGCCCCTCTTTGGTAGGGGACAATAATTGGCGCGTTTGTGACGAAACCCCAAGTGACCAAAATACTATTAAGTTTGTGGTCGGCAGAGCTTCGAGACAGCGCGCCAATGACGTGGGACACTCAGCAGAGAATGGGGGAAGGTGGTCCACAAGATTCTTCGACAAGGATTTGTTCGTTGAAATCTTGAGGGACCAGGACGTTTTTGGGCATGTTGCTAAGGCGGAGGAATTGACCCAGGCCATTACGGTGACTTGTGATGGCACCATGCCTAGGCAATCCCCAAGGCGACAGGGCCGGCATCCAGTTTATTGGTGGACGTCCGAGATTGATCGGTTGCGCAGCCATTTTCATGGAATGAAACGGCGGTTCAACCGGGCCCGAACCGAGGAGCAGCGCGAGGAAAGGCGTCAACTGAAGTCGGACGCACGCGCTGCCCTGGAACGGGCCATCAAGCTCAGCAAGGACCAACAAAAGCAGGATCTGCCGGAACAATTGGAACCGCACGGCTTTGGCCCTGCGTACCAAATCCGCATGTAGCAGTGGGAAGGAGATCGGGTTCCAATGGAATGGGATGCTAATAAACTCCAGTTCATCGTGAATGAGCTCTTTCCCGAGCGTCCCCCGATGGAGTGACCCGAGGTGGAGATCTGCTGGATCCGGTCTCGGAGGAGGAGTTGGCGGAAGAGTTGAAGGAGATTGCCCGCTCACTCAACCCCAAGAAAGCTCCGGGGGACGTCAACATTACGAATATGGCTGCAGCTGCAGCAATTCTGGCTTTTCCTGCCGTTTTTGTCAAAAGCTATAAGCAGCTACTGGAAGCAGGCACTTTTCCCGATGCATGGAAGCGGCAGCAACTGGTGCTGCTTACCAAGTCGGGGAAACCACTCGGGGAGCCCTCGTCATACCGGCCGATTTGTCTGCTGAGTGTGCTGGGGAAAATTTTGGAGCGGTTGATTCAGGGGAAGCTGACAACCCACCTGGAGTCGACGGTGGGACTTTCGGATGCCCAATACGGTTTACTTAAAGGGCGTTCGACCGTGGATGCCATCACTCGGGTGATGGATAACGGGAAAGTCGCTCTTGATAAAAAGCGAAAGAGGGATCGTCTCTGTGCGGTGGTAACGGTGGATGTCCGGAATGCCTTCAACTCGGCAAACTGGACAGCGTTCGGCCAAGCTCTGCAGCGTAAAAACACTCCGCCTAATTTACAGCCGTTGCTGCGGAACTATTTTATTGGCCGAATGCTCCACTATGATACGGATGAAGGAGTAGTGTCGAGGATTGTATCTGCTGGCGTTCCTCAGGGTTCGGTTCTAGGACCAACACTGTGGAACGTCATATATGACGACCTACTCCGCTTACCGCTCGAAGGACTACGAGCGGACATCATCGGGTTTGCTGACGACGTGGCCTTCACATTTTTGGGAAGGACCACGGAACAGGTCAGCGCATTAGCAACGGCTAACCTGGAGAGGATCGAGCGGTGGCTGCAAGGAGTCGGCTTGGAACTTGCCCACCAAAAGACCGGGTTCATGATTTTTTGTACTCATCATGTCCCGCATCTCGCAGAATTACAAGCGGGCGGTCACTTGATCCAATCTACGGAAACGCTGAAGTACCTGGGAGTGTACCTCTGCCGCAAACAGCACCGCATCCGGCATCTACCCTCTCCAGGTCAATAAGGCTTCACGGATTACGAATGCCTTGACCTGCCTGATGCCGAATAAGCGTGATCCTAAGAGCCGCAGTAGGAGACAGCTCGTAAACGTCGGCAACAGTATCATCCGATACGGAGTTGCCACCTGGGGGCGATGGGTGCTCGACAAGGAGACCCATCGCAAATCGGTCCAAAGGGCGCATCGACCAGGGGCTCTCCGAGTCGCCAGCGCTTTCCAGACCGTTTCATATGATGCCGCTTGCGTTGTCGCCAACACCACCCCGTTATTCCTCCTCATGCAGGAGGATATCCGCTGTCACGACGAAAAGGTAGCGAGTGGTGGGGTTCAATCGGACAGCGGCAACGGGAGGAGACGATGAGGCGCTGGCAGGACCAGTGGACAACGGGTGCAGGGCAACCAGGAGCACCAGGACTGAAGACGAGGAGGCTGATTCCAGATATTAATCTCTGGGTCAGCCGCAAGCATGGGGAAGTCGACTTTAACAGTAAGTAACAATGGAAAACATTGTCTCGGAAATGTGCGCCCGCAGCGATACGTTGGAGGCCGTCCGCGCTGCCGCCAGGACAATCTTCTGCACTCTCCAAGCGAGATGGGATGTTGAGCATCCACCAACGGCAATGCGACACAGGCGGGCCAGACGGCGGGCGAGGGATGCAAATGGCGGTCCTTCAGGACCTGCGGCACGGCAACAACCCGTGCCACAAGGGCCACCGTAAGCTGGAAAGATACTAATCTTTTATTTCCTTTCTTTTCGTTTCTTACCAGCTTTCCTTTTCTCTTCTCTCCTCTATTTTCAGCTTTCTTCTATCTCTTTTCTCTTTAGTTCTTTTTTCATGTTTCCTCTATCAAAATTTCGTTTCAGGAGAACTGTCTTACGTGCTTGGAGTGGTAACCAACGATGCAGACCCCCCATTGCCCACCCGAAGTGTGGGCGATAGGATCACAGCCGTAGCCGGTGTGGAATGCCAGCTTGCAGTCTGGTTTCTAGCGGTTCGGTCTAACTCCTCCCTTCTTAGATGACTTTGCCCTCAAAGTCTGCTGAGATCGTGGAATGTTGTGGGTAGGTGCTTGGAGTGGTGACCAACGATGCAGACCCCCCATTGCCCACCCGAAGTGTGGGCGATAGGATCACAGGGACCGCGTCACACCACGGAAAGCAGCGTAATAAGCAGAATCAGCAGACCAGATCACCGCAGAAGATGCGTCGTGAACCAGGGTGCAACCGAACACACGACTCCGCATAAAGTAATACGCACCACAGCGTACCGACCGGGTTGAGTAAGTCGGAGAGGGGGATGGAATACGCTCACTCTTCGTTAACAAAAAAAAGGTATAAGTCGCATTAAGTATAAATAAAACTTGTTATCAAATAAGTCATAGTTCCAGTTAGCTGACCTATATGCGGTCAGCGACTAAATAGCATATAAGAGATGAGAACCTAAATAAAGTAAGCGCATTCGAACACAAACCTCAGAATCGCTCGTTCGCGTTCGAATCGCTGACTATTAAGCACAGGCACTCTCCGGTCGACGAAGGAAAAAAATACCCGACTCGGTGTAAAGCACCGGTGTTGGGCGCTGCGACGGAGCAAGCAGCATTACTCTGGTAGGCTGGCCATGTTGTACGCATAGAAACGGACGACTCAGCCCGTAAAGTCTTTTTAGGCCGTCCACAAGAACAGAGGAGGCGTGGTAGGCCCAAATTGAGGTGGCAACGGACACTCCTGAGGTAGGCCAAGACCGCAAAGTGGTTGTAGTGCCGGATAACAATAACAGTCAACCGACAGTTACAAGTGTAGAACGACGATTAAATTTTCAAAAAGCAGACTATGCCTCACTCAAATCCGCAATACGCAATACCAATTGGAGTTCTCTGTATATGCATAATATATCGATGGACGGCGTAGTGACCGTATTTATTCAAAACCTAAATGAAACTATCAACAGCATAGATAAACACCTTATATTGAAAATGCGGAAATCACTTTGGTCTAATCGTTTGCTAATCGAAATGAAAAGACGTAAAAACATAGCTCAGCAGCGGTATCAACAAAATTATTAATTGCTCGCAAAATTTTTAATTGCGAGTTCAACAATATCTATAACGCTGTCTTAAATCGTTTTGGCCCTATGTTGACTCCAAACGCAATCAAAAACAATCACTGAAATAACATACAAAGGAATAACTACTGAGTCCGATATCAGCGAAATCTTTGCCACACGCTTTTGTGATGCGTTCCATCCTCGTGTTTTTGACCAAGTCATGTGTAATGAAGCGATTTGCAATACTCCCTACAATTTTATTCTCGTACCTGTGATACACTTTAACTCAGCAATTGTAGAATATGCGTTGCTAAAAATAAAAATGAGTTTCATTCCTGGGAATTCAGATGGAATTCCATCACCAGTTCTAAGGAAGTGAGCCAAATCATTCGAGCCACACTTCACCAGGCTCTTCCTCATATCATCCTCATTCTCATATCGTACTCGTTTGGGATAGTCCCGCATATGTCAATATGTTCAAGCGCCAAAGTTTTGGAAATAATAATACACTATAATTCGCAAGAGGTATCAAAGAATTATATTAGTGTCGAGTTAATCTTTATCTAGACCGGTTGGCCATAAAAAAAAGATTTTTTATTTTACATAAACAGGATTACTCCTGACTAAAGCTAAACTATGAACTATATCTGGCTGATTCTAGGCTTCGACTGACTAAACCTAACAAGCTAAAGTTCTAACTAGGCCGCTGGTTGCTGGCTGCATTGGTCCGTTCTCACGATCGGTCTGCGTGTCGCATTTCTTGCTCATGTCGTCGATGTCTGCTCGTGGCCGGTGTAGCGTTTCATCTTCGTCTGCTCGTAGCCGGTGTGGAATGCCAGCTTGCAGTCTGGTTTCTAGCGGGTCGGTCTAACTCCTCCCTTCTTAGATGATTTTGCCCTCAAAGTCTGCTGAGATCGTGGAATGTTGTGGGTTTTTTCACAAAGGTTTCTATGTTGTGGACATCATGTCGGTTGGTGTTGTTCGTTGGAATGTTGAGGCTTATTTTCGTTCTTCTTATACTGGTAATGAAATAGAAAATTGCTATTGTTATCAGGACAATTGTCGTTAGCCCAATTGACCCAAAGATATGAAGTTTCCATGTGAGGGAATTATTAATTAGGCTGTTGGTATGTAGTTTCTCTCTGTGCTGCAATGTTATGTTTCGAAGATGTTCAATTGAAGGTTCGTCTCTGATGCCGTCTTCTTTAGCGATAAGGCCAAGGGTTGATATATATGGTTTACCGGTTATCGAAAGTTCTGTGCTGGGAAAGAGTTCTCCATTAATAAAGATATTGCAGTTGTGAAATTGTATGAGATATGATCCATTAAGAATGTGGTTTATATTGCTGCAGTTGGATGAAATTTCGGCAGTGGCATTATTCAATAGAATATTCGCATTGTTAATGTGTTTAACTAATCCCGTTGAATACACCTTTTCGTACATACATTCTGTATGCTCCCCTTGTACGAGTTGTCGTATGCAGCGTGAAGGCTCTTCCAGATCTTTACTTTCGCAAAGCTGGTGGCTGCTCTGATCGATACAGGGTTGCGGTAATTCGAACATATGGGTTAGATTCCGGATTATGTAGTTATGCTTGATTAAGATTCTCTTATCATTTTGTATGATAGAGTCGATATAGTTGTACTCATAAGTTTCATAGGATAGACGTGAAAACTTTAGCATAAATATCACGTGTGTTGAATTCATGGTAACTTGTGCTGTGGCTTGTGTCAACATTTCTTCAACTGATGTATAGTAAATGCCGTTTTGTGCCAGAAATTCTGCAACGGTTTTTAAGTGTTCTATTGATAGTAGCTCGCTATTCGGTATCCCATGCTAAGCGGCTAGTACGGCTTCTTGGAGAGTTTGTATATGGGGTTGTAGCGCGTCTAGGTTTGGTTTCTTAATGATCTGTTGTATCTCGGTTTGATGTTCCCTTTGGATCCTATTCTGAAGGTCGATAACATGATTAGCAATATTGGTTGTTTCTTGGAATCTTCTGCTGAGACCATTATTGATTAATAGCTGCTCGTTGTTTTGTAGGATGAGTGAATTCAGGGTGGTATTGATTATCGTTAGATCTTCTGCGTCGGAACTGCCAGCTATCCACTTCCAGGCAGTACCTATGCTGTTCCATCTTTTCGTTCGAAGTCTACGTAGCCTTATCTTTGAAATTGTGGCGTTAATTTTTTCGAGCTTCAAATTAATTAAACTTTGCAATTGGGATTTTCCTGTAGTGTTTGTGCTATTTTCTAGAACTCGAAAAATTATCTATTCTAGTTCAGTAAGATCAATTGGATGAATCGTCCTCAAGTATCGGATCCTAATTTTTGCTTGCCCTAACGGAACAATAGCCAATGGGTTGTTTGTTAAGTCGAGAATATTTATGCTAGCTTGTAGAACACATAAAGTGTGAAAAACGCGGTTCTGTTATAGAAAATTAATGAAATCATAATTATATCATTAATTTTGTCTTAAATTTATTTTGTGGATTTTTCGGTTGTTCGAAACTGTTATATAAGTAGGATGATTTTCCTTAACTACCACTGTCTTATAACGACTGTCACGCTTATTCATAGATTTATTTTTTTCATACGCAAATTGATTCGGTTCATAATCTTGGTACTTATCATCTTTAATCTTTTCATTTTTTTCTTATTTTTTTTTAATTTTTGCTCTCAAGTTTTTCTTTTAATTTTGTTTTACCTCTAAATGAAAGTTCTTCTGATTGCTCTCCAATATATACTTTTCTGGTAGTCTCTTTTGTAAAAGAATGAATAGTATTGTAGCATATCTGCTATACAGAACTTATTATAATACACACTATCAGCTATAGACACATTGTAACACACTTCGTAAAGCCAAATCACACCATTGCGACACATTGATTATAACACATCAGCAAATCAATCCACACCATAGCAACACACCTAGACCATACCGTTCATAGAAAAAACAATTGAGACACATTCATCGAAAACAACCGAAACTCGCAACCAAAGCAATTCAAGCGTTCCTGAAGCTGTTCCGTGAAAGTCCTTACGTTGTGATATTTTAATTGTTTTTACACGAAATAATCAATCGTTTGTTCTCTGTTGGAAAGTAAAGTTCACTTCTTTATTCACACCATTTATGCGTGCTTCGCTTTGCTTCGGCTCGTGACAAGTGCCTCCAAAAAGGCGGTCCCCCTTTCACAGCGGTAGCTCCCTAGACCCACAAGAATGACAAAACGTCAGCTGCCATAATCCGGCACTGTGGTAGAACCGCAGGTCATTTGAGATCGAACAGAAGCAAAATAGATAAACTGAGAACGCATAGCAACTTAACGCTAAAAGCGCTGCGTAGGCAAAGATCGACCAACGCACCCGTGCCTTGGCTAGAACAATTGAAACTTTTCAGAACCTTTGTAAAAACACTAAGAGCGCCGCATAGGCAAAAATTGACAGACACCTCACTCCAATACAAAGTATGAATTGCACCTCATATCAATAACCTTTAATTAGGACAAAAACACATTCCAAAACAAAAATGTACGAAACCCATTGAGTATAAATAAAACAGATTCCGACCGTGGCAAGTCAGATTTGTTCGGACTGCCCAGATAGGACATTACGCTTCCTAATACTTCGATTTCCAACTTATTTCAAGAGTTTAGTTATGTCCCCCTACCTAAGGTAAGGCTTCTAAACTCCAACGTTTCCAGTAAGGAAAACCTCCTAAAGGTTTCTATGATCGCCTGGACGATCAAGTGTCTGAAAAGTCCGCTACGAAAGAAGTGTTATTCCACTTCAACTCAAGTACAGTATGTACCGTATCTAAAACCGAACATAGTACATGGCGACTGTAACTATCGCCATACCCATTACAGTATTATTATACTCATACACGGCTTGTTGTATTAAGGTAATTAAGCTCATGTCTGGATTCAAACCTTTCGTACATCTAGCGATTTCTCTGATCGTGGAGTGACAACGTTCCACTTGTCCATTTGACTCTGATCTATTCACTGGTGTCTTAAAAATGGATACTCCTAAATTTAGTATGGACTGCTCTATGACGTTCGATACAAATGTACATTCGTTATCAAATATAATTTGTCTAGGCAAATTCCAATCGTATAATAATTGTAGCAGTACTTCTTTAACGTCTGCTATGGATTTTGATTTAATTGGTTTTAATTTCAAATATTTTAAAAATGTGTCCATTGACGAGATGAATAAAAAATTTGCATTATACGCAAATATATCAACATGAACAATTTCTCCCGAATATTTTGGGATTGGTTTTTTAACTGGTATGTATTCAGGGGGTATTCGTATTTTCTACTTTCGTATTTTTCTTCGTATTTTTCTACTTTGCTAGTTTCGCAGTTTTTAACATATTGTTCTATCTTGTTTCATGGAAGGGAAATAGATTTTTTTCTATCTAGAGAATTTCTTCTATCTGTTGTTCTTGATCACAAATGTCTTGAACTTGAGTTTGTGAAAATCTTGCTTTCATGGTTGATATATTGAATAGATTTTTAAAAGTTTCTTGAATGATCCCCATGGTTGGCTCATCAGTGCATGTGCCATTTATTATACCAGGTATCATGAATCTCTTAAGTTTATCTTTTATGAAATCGATTGAAAATTGTGGTTTTTTGAAAGTGTGTCTTTTAAACTTAGGAAAGGGGTTTACAAACTCGTAGGAACTAATAGTACCATTTTGAATAATTAATTGATTTCGGAAAACATTAATTGGAGCTTCGGTAAAAGGGATAAAAGAAAGATCATCTTCTTCGGCAGAGTGTTGTGTAGGAGTTAGTGAGTTAATTTGTATGCGTGAAAGAGCATTCGGTACCACGTTGGTTTTCCCAGGTTTGTAACTTAACTCATAGTTATGTTCCTCTATGAATGCTTTCCATCGCTTTAATTTTGCATTGTTATTTTTTGATGACATTGCATATGTTAAAGGTTGGTGATCTGTTAATATTATTATTTTTGCACCGTAAATGTAATTACGTAGAGAATGTAAACCCCAAACTATAGCAAGCATTTCTTTTTCGTTTGTAGCATAATTCTCTTCTGTTTTTGATAGTGTTCTAAATATGAAAGTTATTGGTTTTTCAACACCATTAACGTTCTGGGAAAGAACAGCTCCGATTGCTTTGTCAGAAGCGTCGGTAGTTAAAATGAAATCATGATCAAAATCGGGGTATGCTAAAACATCATCGGATGACAAAACTTCCTTAAGAGTTTTGAAAGCGCGTTTGGCATCATCATCTGATTTTATCGGAAATTTTTTAGATTGATTGTTTGTAATTTTGCAGTGGCCTTGGCCATCCTCCCCTCATAAAAGTTTTGTTAAAGGTTTTGCTAAAGCTGCATAATTTTTAATAAATCTTCTGTAATATCCAGACAGTCCTAAACATGATCTAAGTTCTCGAATAGTTTGAGGTTCGGGGTATTTTAAGATACTCTCTATCTTTTTCTCATTTGGTTTCAAGCCATGTTCTGAAACAATGAATCCTAAGAATTCAACTTCTGTTCTTAAAAACTCTGATTTGTCTGGCTGTATTTTAAAATTGACTTCTCGTAATGTATTCAAAATAATTTCCAAGTTTTTCAGATGTTCGTCGAATGTTTTTCCAAAGACTATTGTTTGGTACAGAACCCTACGTTGTGTTTTGTATTTTTTTGAGATGTTCTTAATAAAGAATCGGTGGCTCTGAAAAGAGCCGATTGTGTGCTTTTTGTGTTACCAAGCTGGGTGGTTTTGCTTGGAGTTCTGTGCCACTGGTGTGTGCCAAGGAGTTGTTTTTGAGATGAGCGAAGTGTGCTGCTTGCTAGAGGATTTGAATGACAAGAGAGTAATTTGGCTTTGCTGCTTTATTTATAATGCATGTTTTTTAATGGTTTGCGTGATGTCGAAACGATCGACGGCCCGTCGAACAATTTGTAGCGATCCACGAAAGTAGTGATGGGCTACAATCGGGAAAATGGTAGTGATGTGCTACAATCGGGAACGAACATACCGGCCACCTTTTGGGAACAATTCCCAAAATTTATTCCTCGTTGTGGCACTCTAAGGCACATATCTTGGAGACTGGTCTTTTCATGATTCCAGAAGCGGTCCGAAGGGTAGCTACTCGTGCCACAGCATCAGGTCCTAAATGCAATGATACAATGCGTGCCAAAGGCCACTTCAATGGAGGTAGTTGATCGTCTTTCATGATTACCAAGTTGCCTATGGAAAGTTTATGTTGTTTACGGCTGATGTTACGTTGATTATGCAATGATGTTAAATACTCCTTGGTCCATCTAAGCCAAAAGTTTTGAGATAACTTTTGTATGAATTGATAGTGGGATAGTCGGTTAGTTGGTATATGCTGTAAATCGGTTTCAGGCAATGCCTGGGGATCTGTGAGTAATAAAAAATGTGATGGTTTTAAAGGTGATAAATCATTTGGATCTTGTGAGAGTGGTAAAAGTGGTCTTGAATTCATACATCCTTCAATTTTTGTTAATAGAGTACACATGGATTCGTATGAAAGTTGAGCTGTGCCAAGCTGCCGAACTAGATGAGTTTTTGCTACCTTAACTGCGGCTTCCCAAAGTACACCGAAATTAGGAGCACGTGGTGGTATTAGATGCCACTGAATGTGTTCGTTAGACAAATGATTAGTTATTTTATTAGTATCTTTATGAAGTAATTGATAAATTTCATGCAATGCATTCTTTGCACCAATAAAATTGGTACCATTATCTGAGTATATGTTTTTCGGTTTTCCTCGTCGTGATACGAATCGATCCAAGGCCATCAGAAAAGTGGTGGTACTCAAGTCCCCTGCGACTTCTAAATGTACAGCCTTGGTGCTCATACAAACAAATACGCATACATATGCTTTTGGACATGCAGCCTTGCGTTGAGATGGACGCAAATAAAGTGGACCACAATAATCCACACCAACGCAGGAGAAAACTTCATTTATTGTTACACGTGATATTGGTAATTGACCAAAAGGTTGGATTATTGGGATGGGATTAGCTCTTACACAATTAAAACAAGTACGAGTTACACTTCTAACGGCTCTCATGCCGTTCAATGGCCATATTTCTTCACGAATAGATGATAATGTCATGCTCACTCCGCCGTGCATCGTTTTCAGGTGATGATCCATGATTAGAAGACGAGTGAAAGGATGGAAAGCTGGCATGAGGATGGGATGCTTAGCATCGTGGCTCAGATCAGAATGGCGCAACCGGCCACCAACGCGTATTAATCCATCGTTGCCAATAAATGGATCAAGAAGTCGAATAGAAGAAACCTTAGCTAACCCTCCATTTCCTGTAGTTCAACAGAGAATTGAGTAGCTTGTACCATTTTGCATAGGGCTCGTTTAGCATATTGTATCTCCTTACCAGTAGAAAATTTAGCGATATTCTTTTATTTGATTTGCGAGTGTTGTTTATGAATCGCAAACAGAAACCAAAAGTACGAAGAAATAGTTGTAGTGTAGAAAAACGTTGAAATATTGGATTTATTTCAGTCACTTGAGTTGTTAGGACAGATACCTTTCGTTCGTCCTCTACGATGAGGTTGTTATCCGTGGTTTGCAAGGGCCAAGAGTCTTTGGGTTCACGAAGCCAGGAGGGACCATGCCGCCATAGATCACTACCGAGGAATTCATTCACCGCTACTCCACTAGATATCATATCAGCTGGGTTTTCCTTGCCAGAAACATGTTGCCATTGGAAGCCATGAGTTAGTTCTTGTATTTCAGCTACTCGATTAGCTACGAAAGTTTTCCATGTTCTAGGAGTAGCTTTTAGCCAACCAAGAGTAACAGTAGAGTCTGACCAGAAATAGCATGTGTCAAGTGGAATATCTAATGCATGTTGTACCTTTTTGAATAGTCTAGCTCCAAGTAATGCAGCAGATAATTCCAATCGTGGAATGGTTAAAGGTTTCAATGAAGCAACTCGCGATTTTGATGTTAGTAAATTTACGCGTGCGAAACCGTGTTTGTCTTCTGTGCGTACATACACGCACGCACCGTAAGCACTTTCAGAAGCGTCGGAAAAACAATGGATTTCAATTTGTTCATAGTGTGGTTGAAAAGCAAAACGATCAATTCGAAAGTAAGTAAGTGTAGGGATTTGCTCGAGAAATTCTGCCCATGAATTTTGTAATGATGGGGAAATTGTTGAATCCCAATCCAAGTTCAATAGCCATAATTGTTGCATTAGTATTTTAGCTCGTATAGTTATAGGGGTAATCAATCCAAGTGGATCATATAGTTGTGCTATGGTTGATAGAACCTTTCGTTTGGTATAAGGGCTCTTGTTTATATTATTGTTTATGTTGATACGAAATTTGTCTGATACAGGCTCCCAGCATATGCCCAAGGTTTTGATACTTTCATCTGGATCAAAATTGACGGAAGAATATGTGGCAACAAGGCCAGATGGTAGGTCAGCTAATACTGCTGGAGCGTTGGAACACTATTTGCGAAAGATAAAGCCACCCTTTTGTAGCAAAGCATTCAGCTGATTGCGTAATTCAATTGTTTCTGGGATGTTATTTGCTCCTGCTAACAAATCATCTACGTATACGTTTTCTTTTATCACGGAACGAGCTTTGAGATACGTATCACCTTCATCATTGGCAAGTTGTATTAGAGTACGTGTTGCTAAGAAGGCGGAAGGAGCTAGGCCATAAGTTACGATTCCTAACTCATAAGTTCGAATGGGCTGAGAGTTGTCAAATCTCCACAAAATTCTCTGTAGGTGTCGATCAGTTGGGTTCATAGTAACCTGCCGATACATCTTTTCGATGTCAGCTATGAGTGCTGTTTCATATTTTCGACATCTGATAATTAATGTCAATTATTCTTCCTGTACCACCGGCCCTACTAGTAATGCATCGTTCAGTGATTTACCGGTACTGGTTTTGGCAGAGCCGTCAAACACAACTTTGACCTTGGTGGTAGAGCTAGAATCCTTCAGCACAGGATGGTGGGGAAGATAAAATGCTCCTGAACAATCTTACCGTTCTCTTGGGACTAGAGTCATGTGTCCCAACGTTATGTATTCATGTATAAACTTGTGATATTGAGCCTTGAGATGTGCATCGCTTTCTAATCTTTTTTCAAGTAGTTGAAATCTGCGCATAGCTGTGTTTTTAGAATCACCAAGCATTTGAGTGATATCAGGATATTTTGGCATTTCAACTATATATCGACCATTGTGGTCGCGGGAAACTGTTTCTTGGAAATGGTTTTCGCATTTTTTCTCTTTGAGACTATAACTTGAATTGTGAAGTTCATCTATCTTCCAAAATCGTTCTATTTGTTCTTCAATGGTGGGATGCATGGTTACTACGTGACATGTAACTTCGTTTTGATGTTTCGATGGAATATTGCCGGTCATATGCATCCAAACACAGTTTCAACAAGTTGGTTGTTGTTTGGTAAATTTTGTCTTCCTGGACCTAGCAATGAATAAAAATGTCCTGCCCCAATGATCATGTCAATGCGCCCTGGTGTGCTGAAATGAGGATCAGCAAGTTGATATGAAGCCGGTACATTGCAAAAATGAACTGGTACTGGTGTAATTGGTGCGTCACTAGCAACCTTTTTCAAAACTAAAAAATTCATTGTTGTTGTGAAATTATTTATTCGCGATTTTACTACCGCTTGTATTTGATACCTACCACTTGTTTTTGTGCCATCAACTCCGACAATGGAGACTGTTCAGGCTTAGGCACGGAAGCCCTGCCAGTTGATTCGTGTTTAACGAAACACGAAGACCATTCGTTGAGTTCGGAGCGTTCGGGCACGATCGATTAGTTTATAAGTATAAGTGAATTGCTTGAAATAAACTCTATCTTCTAATTATGCAATACAAGGAACAACACCCGGTAATTATAAAACGCTAGAAAAGTTACACCGAAACACGAAAGAAAACACAATCCGAAATCGTAAGAATGAACATTGGTGCCGTGACCAGGATAACGACGGAATCTGGTTGAAATAATTTTACGGATTCTCACGATATTTGTGATTATTGTGCGTGTAACTTTGCTTTAGTCGCAACACCGTCGACCGAGCTCACTGTGTTCGCGAAATTTAGCGTCATCCCAAAACCGAACTATGGCAACCTAACAACGCATCCTATCGTCCAGAAGGACAGCGTTGCTAGCGATGTTACCGGATTACGAAAAGTTTCTCATAATCTTTTACCCAGAACGGGATGCAATGCAGATCGACCCTCTCATTGCAAAAATCGAACAGCTTTCCATCGAGTTGGAAACTGTGCAATGCCAATTAGAAGACGCAGCAGTCACACACGACGAAATTGTGCATAATACCGTTGTACGCGATGATTACGATGATCGTTTGATACGCATAGAAGCCGTGTTAAAATCAAACAAAATGCGTTTGCCGCGAAATGAAAGCGTAAGCATAATTTCTTTGGCAGGGACAAAACAGCCCACCATCGCGCTTCCCGGGTTAGCTTGTGGTTACACTCGTGTAAACAATACTGTAGCGACACCTAGCGGAAAACAAATGTCTTACCAGCATAAAAAAGCTAAACCTTTACTCACTTACTTACTTATCCGGCTCTACACCCGCTTTGCGGTCTTGGCCTGCCTCAGGAGTGTCCGAAACCGCTCACGGTCTCGCGCCTTCGTCTGCCAGTCCGTTATCCCGGCCTTAATGGCGGACGCCTCCACGCCATCTTGCCACCTCAATTTGGGCCTACCACGCCTCCTCTGTCCTTGTGGACGGCCTAAAAAGACTTTACGGGCTGGGTCGTCCGTTTCCATGCGTATAACATGGCCAGCCCACCGGAGCCTGGCGAGCTTTATACGCTGTACGACAGTGAGGTCGCCGTACATCTCGTATAGCTCGTCATTATAGCGGCTCCTCCATTGTCCTTCCACACATACGGGGCCAAGTATCCTTCTGAGCATCTTCCTCTCGAACGCGGCTAAGAGGGTTTCGTCAGATTTGGACAGTGTCCATGTCTCAGAGGCGTATGTGAGTACTGGTACTATATAGGTACTATATAGTCCCAGCTTCGTCCGTCGCGACAGGTTCTTTGAGGTGAACTGCTTTTTCAGGCTGTAGAATGACCGGTTGGCAGCCAGCATCCTTGCGCGCAACTCAGCTTCCATGCTGTTGTCGTTGCTGACCTTTGACCCAAGATAGGTGAATTGTGGGACGACTTCAAAAGTGCGTTCACCTATCTGCACGTCACGCCTACGTAGATTCTGATTATTTGTTGGCGGGCCCGCTGATGTTGCCACCCTCAGTTTGGTCTTTGCCTCGTTTATCTGCAATCCGAGGTTCTCTGCCGCCTGCTCGATCCCTTGGTAGGCTTCTGCTACATAGGAGAGCCGCAGACCAATGATGTCTATATCATCAGCGTATGCCAGGATCTGGGTTGACTTATAGAAGATGGTTCCCGTAGTCTCCACCCTCGAGTCACGGATGGCTCTCTCTAGCGCCAGGTTGAATAAGAGACAAGCAAGCCCGTCCCCCTGGCGCAGACCTTTGGTGGTAGCAAAAGGTCCTGAGAGTTTTCCATCCACCCTCACCTGGCATGTGACGTTGGTCATAGTCATTCTAACTAGCCTTATCAGTTTGGCCGGGATTCCAAAAGAGCTCATAGCGTCATACAGTTTTACCCTGGCTATGCTATCATATGCGGCTTTGAAGTCAATGAAGAGATGGTATGTGTCGTGTCTGTATTCAGCCATCTTCTCCAAGATCTGCCGCATGGTGAAGATCTGATCAGTGGTTGATTTTCCGTTTCGGAATCCTCTTTGATAGTTTCCGACTATCTCTTCGACGTGCGGGACAAGGCGATCCTGAAGGATCAGGGAGAATATTTTATTGGCGGTATTCAACACCGTAATACCCCTGTAGTTGTTGCAGTCCAACCTATCTCCCTTCTTGTATATGGGGTAGATGATGCCGAAATTCCAATCACAAGGCATCGATTCGCTATCCCACACCTCAGTAACAATTTGATGAATCTCGTTTTCTAGTCGTGCACCTCCATTCTTGACCAGTTCGGCTGCAATTCCGTCGGTTCCGGGTGCCTTGTTATTTTTCAGCCGACGTATAGCCTTTCGTGTTTCTTCTATGCTAGGTGGAAGTAGCATGTCACCATCTGCTAGTGGCGCTTCTAGCTGTTCGCTAAACTGGTCATTGAGTAGTTCATCAAAGTACTGAGCCCACCGCGAGAGGACCTCTGGCTGGTTACTGACCAGATCTCCATCCTTGTTGCGACAGCAGGTTACCTTAGGTACAACGTTGTTTCGGTGACCTGCTATCGCTTGGTAAAACTTTCGTGTCGGTCCGTACGCCTCTCTGGTTTGCTCGAGTTCCCGCATGTTTTGCTCTTCCAAAGCATGCTTCTTGGAGCGGTGAACTCGTTTCTCTTCGCGTCTAAGCCGTGAATATTCCTCTGCGCATGCCCGCGTTCTATGCCGTTGCTGCATTGCTCGGTATGCAGCATTCTTACGTTCGGTTACTTGTCTGCATTCATCGTCGAACCAGCCAGATTTGGTGTTGCCACGACGTGGTGGGAGTATATTTCTTGCACAGTTTATTATTTTTGTTTTTAGAGCGTTCCACCTCTCGCTCGTAGTTTCGTATCTGTCTTTTGGTAGTAGAGACTCTTCTAAAGCGGTTTTGAATTCCTGTTGGACAGTAATGTCCCTTAGAGAGTCCGTGTTGAGCCGAGGCTGCGTGTTCTCTCCGCCCCCATTGGCGCGGGGGCGGGCGATTCTACAACGTATCACTAAGCCAACCAAGTAGTGATCGGAATCGATATTGGCTCCTCGATATGTTCTGACATTTAACAGACTCGACTGTCGTCGGCGGCTTATTAACACGTGGTCGATCTGGTTGAAGGATTCTCCACCCGGGTGCGCCCATGTAATTTTGTGGATTTTTTTGCGCGCAAATTTGGTACTTCCTACAACCAGATTGTTCGCTGCGGCGAACTGGACCAATCTACTACCATTATCATTACTGTGCTCATGCAGACTGTGACAGCCAGTGTATTGGCGGTACATTGGCTCCCTACCGACTTTTGCGTTGAAGTCCCCCAGGATGATTATGAGGTCATGCCTGGGGCATGCATCTACGATTCTAGTGAGGCGGCCGTAAAAAAGGTCCTTCTCCTCTTCCTCTTTATCTTCGGTAGGGGCGTGAACGTTTATGAGGCTTATATTAAAGAATTTGCCTCGCATGCGCAGGGTGCATAGCCTATCGTTTATAGCCTTGAAATCCATGATTGCGGGTTTCAACCGGGGACCTACGGCGAAACCCGTTCCGAGCACGCGGTGGCGGTCGTGGCAGCTGTAGTATATGTCGTAGCAATGCTTACCACGCCTGTTGTGCACACCGTTCCCTAGCCACCGAATCTCTTGTAAAGCTACGAGGTCCATGCTCAGTGTGGCTAGGGCATCATCAAGTTTTTTCAAGGCTCCGGCTTCGCTTAGAGTGCGTACGTTCCATGAGCCCATTTTCAGAGTAGTCCGGGGGCATTGCGTATGGTCGGTATCGGGATGTCCGTTTCGAAAACTTCTGTGGCTTTCCGTAGTCGTTGATTCATGGGACTGGGTGACTGGCCCCGCGCCAACGTGACCGTTTTGTTTAGCGTCGGGTTGCCCCCCCGACGTTCAGGCACCCAGTTTCCAGGGATACCCACCCCCCTCCTGGTTCGCCATGTGCCACCATCCGCCCGAGGGGTTGGGTCAAGCCCGTGTACCCAAGCTTGGATATGTGGAGGCACATGTTACCACTCTGCACGACGAGGACGTGTCGGAATAGCAGTTGGATGGGAGAGCCTGTATTATCCCTCAATGGGGTGTGGTGGACAAAGGTTTCTTTACATCCAACTCGAAATAACTACACCGATTTAGAAATACTTTTTAGTCTTTGTATTTTCGGGCAGCGTTTCCTCTTAGTATACAGTTTCCTTAATGACCTAATTCCTATTCCTAACTCTTATTTATACTACTCCTTTTCGCGCCAAAATTTACCCTACGTTTTTCTATTGGCTAAAAGTATTTATCTTAAACATATCTTATGTGGCTATTAGCTTATCTCCCTATCCTGTTCTATCATATGCCCTATATTCTGTCCTTATCTAGCTAATGCATTTTTATGTAATTTACTTGCTATAATTATTCCTATCCTTCCTATCCTATCCTTCCATACCATAAACGATCGCTACCATAATTGCTTACTATAATTGATTATTCCTAGTATTATACTAATTGCCTAACTATCGGGCGCTACACCTCACCCCTTCAAAAATGAAAAGCGTATGCTTTTCATCCCTTAATCAATCTATTTTTATGTACCGTGCTCAATTTATTTGTAGCCTTGTTCATAATTGTACAATTAGATGTATCAAAGCTTACTACTGTATATGGGCCTATGTATACTGGGTCTAACTTTTTCCTATTCTCGTTTTTTAAATAAACCGCGTCTCCTTGCTTTACATCTAACGGTTTCACATTGACATTTGCACTATCCTGCCTTTTTAATTTTTGCTCAATTAAATTTTTACGTGCTATTTCATTTGACTTTTTCAATTTGTATTTCATTTCGTTATAATATGCATCATAATTGTACACTGGTTCAATATTACTACTCCGTAAATCCTGTGGAAGGTTAGCTTTTTTTCCAAATACCAATTCATACGGAGTATAATTTGTATCTGTGTGAGGTGTTGTGTTGTAACTGAATTCATAAAACTTTACCCAATCATCCCAGTCATCACCATGCTCATTCGTAAATGCTCTTAGATATTCATTTAATGTTCTATGATTTCTTTCCAAAGAGCCTATTGTTTGTGGATGATATGCGGTTGCAAAAGTCTGCTTGACCTCGAGTATCTCTGCTATTTTCTTTAAAATTTCGTTATTATATTCAAGGCCTTGGTCGGACTTCATCTCAAGGAATTTTCCGTATTTCAGAATAAAATTGTCTACCATAGCCCTTGCAATTGAGTTCGCTTCTTTATTCTGTGTTGGAGCGAGAACAATGTACTTTGTTAACTCGCACTGCATCGTTACAATGTACCTATAGTTTTTTTGTGTTTTTGGTAAAGGGCCCACTGTGTCTATGCATACCACTTCAAATGGTTTCATGGGCGTAGTCGTAATTACGCTCTCTTCTTTTGTGTGTCTCATTATTTTATTTTGTTTACATTTTTCGCATCCCTGTACAAAATCCTTAATTTCTTCTTTCATATTTCTCCATTTAAATTTTTCTCGTATTTTTAAATACAATCGGTATTGACCAACATGTCCTCCCGAAGGTAACATGTGATAATTTTTCAAAATATTATGTATTTCTTCCTGCTCTGTAACCCATTTCGGCGGAGTGTATGCAATGATTTCGAAACCGGAAATGGCTTTATCCGCGATTTCCTTTACGGTTTGTATCGAGTATTGCTTAAATAATGAATCTTGTACAGAAATCGCTACCCTGTTTCGTTTATATTCTTTCACAATTTTGCATACCTGTAGAAGAGCAGACTCGAGTGCCTGACTTCCATTTACGTTGCATTTTATAGATGTGCTTCCCAATTCCTTATTAAGATTATTATTGAATACTACAAATTTAATTGTGTTAAATTGCTTTACCGACTGAATCTTTAAGAGTTTATTTACTTCTGAAGGATTTTCAGTTTGCCAAAAAGTAGGTTCTGTTACGGACCTATTTTCTTCTTCTTCTTCAATAGCTTTCTGTGGGATCTTTAATGTGTTTTGTTTAGTCATTGCTCTAGTGTTTACCATCAACAAAGATTTATTTTTTAGCACCTCCATGTTTTTTCCTTGCATGTCTTTAAGTTGTTGTGAATCAATGACGATTCTTGATAGTGCGTCCGCCCCTGTGTTTGATTTACCTTGAACAAATTCTACTTCGAAGTCAAATTCCTCAAGATCCAGCCTCATACGTGTTAATTTTGACGTGGGATTTTTCATATTAAATAGGTAAACCAAAGGTCTGTGATCTGTTCGGATTTTAAACTTTCTCCCAAAAATGTATGGTTTAAAATGGTTTACTGCCCAATGAATAGCTGTCAGTTCTTTTTCTATCGTTGGTTTGGATTTTTCCCCTTTTGTAAAACTTTTACTTGCAAATGCAATTGGTAAATCATAATTATCTTTTATCTGGGATAGAATTGCGCCACATGCAACATCCGATGCATCTGTTGTGATAATAAACTCTTTCTCAAAATCTGGATACTGTAATATATTTGGTGATGCTAAATTCCTTCTAAGAGTATCGAACGCGTACTGACATTCTTTCGACCAGCAGAACATTGACCCTTTCTTTAATAAATTATTTAGTGGTTTTGCTATTTCTGCAAAACTACGAATAAACTTACGATAGTAGTTGCAAAAGGCAACAAATCTTCTAACATCATCGGCATTTTTGGGTAAAGGATAATTTTTAATGGTATCAAACTTAGATTCATCAGGATATATACCTTTATCCGTGATCTTGTGCCCTAAGTAAGTTACACTACTCTGGAAGAATTTGCATTTTGATGGATTCAGCTTCAAATTGTAACAACGTAGTCTATCAAAAACTTTTCTTAAATTTTCAAGGTGATGTTTTATTGTACAACCTGTTATTATGATATCATCAATATAGACGAAAGCACTCTCTGGGGTCAATCCTGCCATTGCTATGGTTATCATACGCTGAAAGCTATTAGGGCTTATATTCAACCCAAAAGGTAATCTTTTAAATTGATAGTGCCCTGATGATGTTGAAAAAGCTGTATATTTTCTTGATTCTTTGTGCAAAGGGATTTGATGAAACCCGGACATCAGGTCTAAGGTGCTGAAATATTTTGCTCTACCTAATTGGTCCAAAATAGTATCGATTCTAGGCAAAGGGAATTTATCAGGCATAATTTTTTTATTTAGTTGTCTGAAATCAACAACTAACCTCCATTTTTTGCTGGTATCTTCGGATTTTTTTGGAACCAAGAGGATAGGCGAATTATATGGTGAGACCGAATGTTCTATTATATCATTTTTGAGCAGCTTATCTACCTGATTTTTTATTTCATTACTTTGAGAATAAATTTGTTTATAATTTGGAATATAACATGGTACATTATCTTTCAACTCTATTGATTGCTCGTAAAAATTGTTAGTAGTTATTTGCTCATCATCAGTGCAAAATACATCACTATATTCAATGAGAATTTTTTCTAAATCTGAAATTATATAATTTGGAATATTTTTATACTCTATTTGTTTGAGAATTTCGTTTATTTTAGACTGGCGTTTTAAACTATTTTTGGATATTTTATTTTTAGTTGTATAGTTCTTAACTGGATCAACCAGAGGTTTGAATGAATTATTGGCGATGAACACATTATTATCAGTAGTATTTATGAACTTTACATACTGTTTATCGATTGATACCAAGGAGTTGCCGCAAAAAATTCCTGGTTTAATTTCATTTGCAAGAACGATTGAATCTTCGGTTAACTTATTTAATTTTACTCTTCGTACTACTTCACTACGTAACGGCAGTATAAAACCATCATCGATACTATCTTCGATTGGATGACATATTGTTATGCCCTCATAGTTGAAGTTTAAAAGCCAGTGATCATAATCGATTACGCATTTATGTTTTGTGAGAAAATCTCTTCCCAAAATACCGTCTGCCTTTATATCTATATCTTTAGGTATGATATGAAATTTATGATTAACAGACACGTTGCCAAATGATATATTAGTAAACGTGGCTGCTAATGTATTTATAGAATTATTAGTAATACCTGTTAGATTTATTTTATTTTGTTTATAAACTTGTTGTTTTAACTTTATTTTATCCACTTTGAATAATGACACATCTGCTCCAGTATCTAAAATCAGTATACTTGTTTTATTAGTAGCCATGTCTATTTGAACTTTTATGAAATTACTAGCATGGAAATTTATTGCGAATGTTGATAGTTTTCCGTACTCTGGAGAGTTTCTTCCAGTGTATCTGGATCCCCTAAAAAATGCTCCTGTTCTTCAGCTTGCGCTGTGTATAGCCTATTAAAATTTGTGTTTGACGCTGGCATTCGCCTTTGACTGTTATGAAAATATTTTTTATTTTGAAATCGATTGTTATCGGGTTGATTGTTATTGTACGTTAAACGATTGCCAAACCCTCTATTATGTGTATTTTGCATATATCTACTGTTTGTGTTATGGGGAAATTTGCTGCGGAAAAATCTTCGGTTACTATTTATGTGTGGTGTGTAATAGTAATTTCTTCCGAAGGATAATATTTGCATATCATTATTATTTTTTTCATTTTCTAACACCTTTTCAAAAGCATCAGAAATACAAGAAAATTTACCCGCTTTTAAAAGGATTCTTGTTTCCTGATTTTTTACTTTTTCAATAAGAGTGTTAACACCTTGTTTTAACGCCATTTCTTTTGCTACCTGCTCGGGTATTTCCTGTTGTAAATAAACGTTTTTAAGTTTAGTGCTGAGTAGTTCAACTTCATCACAAAGAGTTTTAGTGTCTCCATGACGAATCGCTTTTAATTGATATATAATTCTGTCGGGGTTTAGTTTTTCTTGACACCTGGACCTAACATCATTTATTAATGACTCAAAATTATCAATGTTAGGCGATAAACCTAATCGTGCCTTTCCTGTTAATCTGGTCTTTAAAAATTTAACCAACATTAGTGTATTTTTTGGAAAAAGCTCATTTAATAAGTTGGCGGAATCTACAAAATTGTCTAACCCATCTGGGTTGCCATCATATGTGTGTACCAGTGCAGTAGCTGTTTTGATGTCAAAATTGTCCATTTTGCTTTCACTCCAACGACCGAACACGACAACGAGTTTGGCTAAGGTTTTAAATTTAATCCGAATACGGTTTGATTGATGATAGTTTATGTGGGTTTGAATGTTACCAAAAATTTCAATGATCTCTTTTAAAATTTGTTTGAGTTCAATGTTGTTTGTTAATGGTTCTATTTCTTGATAACTATTCAGATAGGCCTTAGTTTTTTCAAATAGGCGGTTTGCAGAGGCACTATAGTGTTCAAGCAGACATCCGCGAAACTTTCTATCACCAGATAATGTTTTTCAATTTTTTTTTAATCTTAGAACATTCTCGTTTATTTTTGATAGCATTGAAAAGTGGGAAGTTGGGTAATGTAAAGGAAGGATGTTTTTTTTTTTTTTTTTTTTTTGTAATATTGTGAGCAACCAGTGCACGAAATTAAATAAACGTATATTTAATTGAGCAATTACAATAATATCATTTATAAATTTCTCTATTCTATTGCCTACCTTGTTCTATTTCCTAACTTACGCTTAGTCCTTACGCCGCTGCCCGATATATTAATACGTCTGCTTTCCGCTCGCCATCCATCGCTTCACCACTTCGTTGCTTCGTCGCTTCGTCGCTACGTCGCTTCGACGCTTCGTCACGTCACCTCTTCGCCGTATAAACACATTCACTGTAAGCTCCGATTCTCTTGCTGAGCTTCGTACTCGTTCTACCGAATTACAACGGTGTATAGTTTATCTTTGTCACGTTAAAACGATCTGGATGATCTCCCGTCGTCACGACTGTGTTGGTTTTCTCACTCTCGCTCTCCTTCTTAATTAGCGTTCTCTTTCACTCGCACTAATTTGGACGAACTGAATAATCTCACGGAGCTACAATTTCATCACATCACACAGCACGGTTCAGCCTTTCCTTCTCGCTTGTACAGCCGTTATCGGTCGATTCGCTCTTTCGCTCACCTTACCGTCTCTTCCGCTTCTCACACGTTGAACTGAGACTATTTGATGATATGTCTCTCTCTCTCGATCCACTTTTACTCCCAATTCTCTCACTCGTACTTCTTTCTCTCTTTTTTTTTTTTTCGTGTTCACACGTCGATAGTTTTTCGATAGGTCACTGCACTAATCCGGCTACGCACGATACCGTTAACTATTATTAATTTACGGTATAGCTTATCGGATTTTATGGAAACTGTACTTCACATGCCATTCATTTTAAGACAGTTTCCAATATATATAGTCTAGCGTAACGTCACTATATATGTCGTAGATTCTATGCAGTTCCCGATATTGCACACTTACGCACTTACGCGACACATTCTTACGCACTTACGTAGGTTCAGTAACCTCGCGTTATTAAAATCGTTTCTCGTTATTAAAATCGTGCATTACTAAATTATCACTTTCTGCACACTGTCACGGTCGCCATGTGGTGGACAAAGGTTTCTTTACATCCAACTCGAAATAACTACACCGATTTAGAAATACTTTTTAGTCTTTGTATTTTCGGGCAGCGTTTCCTCTTAGTATACAGTTTCCTTAATGACCTAATTCCTATTCCTAACTCTTATTTATACTACTCCTTTTCGCGCCAAAATTTACCCTACGTTTTTCTATTGGCTAAAAGTATTTATCTTAAACATATCTTATGTGGCTATTAGCTTATCTCCCTATCCTGTTCTATCATATGCCCTATATTCTGTCCTTATCTAGCTAATGCATTTTTATGTAATTTACTTGCTATAATTATTCCTATCCTTCCTATCCTATCCTTCCATACCATAAACGATCGCTACCATAATTGCTTACTATAATTGATTATTCCTAGTATTATACTAATTGCCTAACTATCGGGCGCTACAGGGGCTTCGGATCCCATCCCATTACAGAGCGCTAAACCTTTACGCGAAGCTAATTCTCCGGCTACTGCTTACGCACACACACGCACATGCCCTATATGCTATTCGCAACACTCTATAGCGAAATGCCCGCAATTCATGCTCATGAATTCGGGTGAACGATATCAGAACGCAAATACACTCAAGCTCTGCCTAAATTGCTTGCACGACAATCATCACACGCGTGATTGCTCGTCGTTGCACTGTAGTTCAGCACACCACACACTGATACACACACCGCACTACACCAGCACATTTGCCACTGCAACGAAGCCAGCTGCGCCAAATGCTTCTGCGTGTAATACACAAAACACCGGCACATTTTCCACTGCACCGACGTCAGCTGCGCAAAATGTTCCCGCGTGTTACACACATAAAATCGGTGCCTTTTCCACTGCAACCAAGCCAAGCTGCGCAAAATGCTCCGGTGACACACACACACAACACTGACGATCACATGGCAAGCACTCAAACAAACAGCGATGCAGCACTGAGACAAACTTCTGAGAAAGTTCTGTCTCAAACTGCGGTTATTCATGCTAGCGATGCACATAGTATAATGCATCTTGCAAGCGCACAGTTAAATGGTGTAACTCAGCTTATTCCAATCAGCGATCGATTCGCTTATACATCAAATAGAAAACATAATTCGATCGACATCACTCTGATTGGTGCGGATCAATTTTCCATCCCGGTGCAAAACACGGTGCTTGCGAAGTTTGCGTCCAAAGCCACCCACTACGAGCTGGATGTTGATGTTTTGATGATCCCCAAATTGTTCGGAATCTTTTACATGCCATCGGTAGCATGCATGGCATCACGAAATGAATCCACCGAACGATTCTGTAAAGAAGAAGAAGCACAAGTTAATGATAGATATTCACTCAAAGTACGAAAGCACGAAAAGTTTCACGAAGTGACAAAACACCAAGCTGTTCACTTACCTATTGAGCTACATTTAGATAAAACGTATGACGTATCCAATTTACTTAATGCGCTCGCCGCTTTATATGCTGAACAGATCGAGATAAGCTCGGCGCAAAAGTTTTTACCATATGAGGAGCACATTTCGCACCAGCGATCGTGGAAGCATTTATTCTGCGCGTATTATCCTGCAGATTTCGTTTCTCACGGTATATCAGCAGAATTCCTGAAAAGTAAGCTGCGGAGCTTCGGTCCGGATTGGTTTTGTCTACCCGCTTCCATCTGGCCCAACTCTAACCCTGAACCAACCGAAGAAACGAATCTTGACATTCGTATGGTGAGTGCTACCGTAATGATAACGCCTACTAATTTTCCTTTGTTTACGTGTTACAGCTACAAGCAATTGTCGCGTATCGTTGCATACTGCATTCGCTGCGCACGTAACACTAAGGAAAGGTCACGCACTCAACGAACAGCAGCACACCACCACATACCTTTAATAATCACTACCTAGCGAATGAAAACTGCAAACACTGTGCTACACCATACAGCGCAGCTGGATGCATTTTCAATGGATCTCGGGCAGCCCGAAAAAGGCAACGTGGTGACGAAACAAACACCCTGGCGAACACTATCTTCACTCCTAGACCCTCTAGGAATCATTCGAGTAGGAGAAATATTACGGCATACTCAGCTGCCCTACCATGCAAAGCATCCTGTCCTGCCTGCTAAAATGCAGTCGTTTACGCACATGATCGACAGGTGCCGTTACACGGAGCTTCATCAGCAAGAAGGAAGATTATGCTCTCGACGGTACAGGATGAGCATTGGCCGTTAGATGAAAGGCTAATTTTGTATTGGTCAGATGAGATAATTTTTTGTCGGTGCACACGACAGCAACCGACAGTTAAACAACTACAACTTTTATCACTACCACGATTGACTGCGCGACGCGGTTTACCAGCACACAACGCGAGTGCTGCAAGCGAGATTCATGAGCTAGTTAAACTGTTCTGCGGCGAACAACTATACTTATTCGTTACAGATTGCAACCGAATTTGCACTTGGCACTTTCCTCTACCCACACCACCACCCTCTTGCGGATTGTGGAAGGCAGCAGCGAAGACCGTCAAGCGATAACCACCTACACTGCAGCTTTCACCTGCACTACCGGTCTAAACTTAATCGAGGCAGCGACGCGTTCGCGTCCTCTTCTATCGATGCCTGATGACCCTATCGATTAGTCGTCACTTACACTTAGCGCATATCCTAGTCGGCACATAGGTTCAGCATTTGTCGACGGCTTGCCTACAAGAAGTACAACGCGCTTATTCTATGGCGATGATGAACAACAACAGCTTAGCTTACCTGGCAGACAGATTATCCCGGAGATCGGTTTGCTCCTTCGCAACACCACACGGCATGCGCACACCGAAGACGATAAGCTGGCACGGGTAGTAAAGCTGAAAATAACGAAAGGTATCGTAACATGCCCCCCTCATAAGAATTTGTATCTTACCTGCAGCTGAACGCGAAGGCACATACTTTTAACTTCCGTTATCTTTATTTGTTATTGTTTTGGTTATTGACTTGCGTCAAGGGGGGGGAGGATGTTCAGGCTTAGGCACGGAAGCCCTGCAAGTTGATTCGTGTTTAACGAAACACGAAGACCATTCGTTGAGTACGGAGCGTTCGGGCACGATCGATTAGTTTATAAGTATAAGTGAATTGCTTGAAATAAACTCTCTCTTCTAATTGTGCAATACAAGGAACAACACCCGGTAATTATAAAACACTAGAAAAGTTACACCGAAACACGAATGAAAACACAATCCGAAATCGTAAAAATGAACAAAGACATTAACATTTTTTCGAGTTAAATGTAACTGCTGACACAATCTTTCACTAATTGCGTTTGGCTGTGAACCATTGTCCAATAAGGCTCGTGCAAAATGTTTTTGGCCATATTTGTCGACTACTTGTAGTAGTACAGTTGCGAGAAGCACGTTTTGAGGACTGTGCTCAGAACTGATTGTATGCAAAGTTGCCATGATATTTGATTCAGATGTGGTGCTTTCTGATTCAGGGTTATTATTTGTTTGCGTTTCATAGTGCAAAATAGAATGATGCTTCCGTTTACAAATTCGGCAAGAGTACTTAGAAGGGCATCGTTGAAAGAAATGTCCACTTCTCAAGCAATTGATACAGAGTTTGTTTCGTGATACAAACGCTTGACGCGCCTTACATGGCATAGCGATAAAGGATTGACACTGATGCAACGTGTGGCCATCTTTTTTGCATGCAGGAACAGTGTGCGCGTTGTCCTGTTAGTGTGTTAGTGCTCATTTTCTTGGAAAATTTATGGTTAGGTATACCCATTTTCGAATGAGATGTGGTTGGGCGGTGGCCTGTCTGCAACGCTAATGCTTCAATTGTTTGAGCTCTTTTCAACAAGAAGTTTGTCATATTTGGATGAGTTGGCTGGATGTCTTGGGAATTGTGTTCTTCCCATGCTTGTAATATTGCTTTTGCAAGACATTATACTTTATTTTCTGCACAAAGCTACAGCATACCGCACAAGTCCTATCTTGCCGACTTCTAACTATCGTATATCTGTCCATCTGACGTTTTTACCAGTGTCAAAAGTGACACACAAACTAAGGTTGTTAAAGTGTGACGTGTGTAACGAGATTTATATAACTAGCGAGCTAAATTCGATGTTTACACTTTATTCAATTTGGTAGCAAGAAGTTCCACAAAAATTAAGCTGTTGTCAGGAATGCTCTCCTCTAATTGTTTTAAGATATCGATGTTTAACTTAAATTGGTTAGCCAATTGTTGCAAGTCTGGGGCGTGACTATTGGTTAGCTTTGGAAGCTCGAACAATGCACGTGTGTGCATTTTACCAAGATGTACTTTATTGGAATATCGATTCAAAAGAGCTTTCCAAGCCACCTGATAGTTTTCTGCTGTTATAGGAATTGGTTGTATTATTCCGGCAGCTTCCCCTTTGAGGGACGCACGCAAGTAATGAAATTTTTGGATGTTGGAAATTTCTTCAGAATAATAAACAAGTGAAACAAAGGTGTCATAAAAGGATAGCCACTCTGTGAGCTCATCACAAAATTCAGGTAATGCAATGATGGGTAGTTTAACACTTACGTTTGCTGGGCGGGTAACCTCTTCTTTTACCTGATCTGCTGTTCCCGGAATGTACCTTGTTAACGCGGCCTTTGTTTCGAAGTAAAGCTCCTCTGCTTGTGACAGTAATGCTTCGTTTTCGCTGGTAGCATTCTCGGAACCGTCCCATTCCTCGCAGTCTTCCTGCACCATTTGGAAACATTCCCAAATTTTCGATAACCGATCAATTCGGTCAGGTATTTGCTGTTGTTGTTGTGGAGTATAGTCATTTGCAAACTGCGCAAGTCGTTGCATAGACACAATGAGGCTTTGCCGTTTGGCTTGCCTCGACTTAAGCTTGTCTGCTTTCGTCATTTTTAATATTCACTGAGCAAACACGGTTGCTTGAAAAAAAAATCACTTTACTTTGTTAGTACAAACGCGCACTGCAAGGTTAGTGGGAATTGTTGAACAACACACAGGCCTTGATGCGAAGTTTCGTGGAATTGTATGAGATGCAAATGGCATGCAATAAACAATGCGCCTTGAACACCCAGGTTGTGAGGCACCTTTTGTACTCGGAGGAGGTAAACAAATTTTTGCGAAACACATACATATTTATTGAATGTCTTGTGAAGAATATGCGCCGCGAAATAACGCACCAAGGATAATGCGCATGGATCACACGAATTGTGAAGCGCCTTTTGTATACTGAGTGGTACACGATTATTCGCGAGCACACACACACACACACACACACTGTGTGTCGCTTGTGAAGCGCTACGTACCGCGAATGAGTTTGAGAAAGACGCGCACTGAACACACACTTTGTGGTATGCGTTTTGTACGCTGAGTGGTACACAATTATTCGCGAGCGCACACATACACACTATGTGTTGCTTTGAGAAGCGCTACGCGCTGCGAATGAGTTTGAGAATGACGCACACAGAAACGAACCGGTGTACAACTTTACACTTGGAAGACACACGGTGGCCAAAGAACGCACACAATTTTTTAGAATATCTAATCCTGGTTTGTCGGCACCAAAATGTTTGGCACGTAACCCTACGTTGTGTTTTGTATTTTTTTGAGATGTTCTTAGTAAAGAATCGGTGGCTCTGAAAAGAGCCGATTGTGTGCTTTTTGTGTTACCAAGCTGGGTGGTTTTGCTTGGAGTTCTGTGCCACTGGTGTGTGCCAAGGAGTTGTTTCTGAGATGAGTGAAGCATGCTGCTTGCTAGAGGATTTGAATGACAAGAGAGTAATTTGGCTTTGCTGCTTTATTTATAATGCATGTTTTTAATGGTTTGCGTGATGACGAAACAATCGATGACCCGTCGAACAATTTGTAGCGATCCGCGAAAGGAGTGATGGGATGTTATGTTCTTTCAAATATATTATATAAACACGATGTGTTTAGTTGGAGCTTGGACGCTAAATCATGCGCAGCGCGAGCTGCGCATTCCTTTTTATTCGAAACTGACAGCATGTCAAGACGGATCGCTTAAACCGTGCACAACGGTTTCAGATCATGGCAATATTGGTCATAATGCCATAAGAGGGCTACAATCGGGAAAATGGTAGTGATGTGCTACAATTGGGAACGAACAACTATTATATCGTCTATGTATGTTTTTTTCGTTAGATGCGTCAACCTTTTTGGGAACTATCCACACAGGTGAATTATATGGTGTCCTAGATGGTGGAATTATACCATTATTTGATTTTTTTTATCTGTGTTTCCACTTCCTGTTTGAGGGACAAAGGATATTTGTATGACTTACAGGTATCATTCGTGGCTATGGTTGCTTCTACCTTTGTTGTAAAGGGCAACTTTTCGTCGGGTGGCTGAAATAAATCTTGAAACTTGTTAAGAAATAAATGTAATTTTTATTTTTCTTGGTGGTTAAGATGTGTGTCTCTTATTTCGATTCTGTTAACTTCCTGTGATGGATGAAGTGAGAGAAGTATTATAAAATTTTCAAGTACTAGATTGTCTCTTTTAGCGTCTACAAATGCTCCCATTTCTTTGATGGTATCATAACCTATTGTTGTATCTTTGTGATTAATAAACAGTTATTTGTCGTAGTTCACTGTATTATTTATTTCTGCCTCGTGATTGCTTCCTTGCTCGTAGGCTTCCCTTTTTGTTCTCCCTGACAGTTCTTCTTCCGGAACCCTCCTTTTATCTCAATGTTTCCACACTGTAAGGTAAACATATACCTTGCCGGTGAACTGTCACATTCTTGTCCCCGTTGTACACAACACCTATTATGGCGTCAAATGATTTTAGTCCCTGCAAATGATAAAATTTGACATTTACATCGGAATAAGGGGCAAATATTTGAGCTTGTGAATATTTAGTAGGTTGATGAAATGAAAGGGTTGATGAAATTTTTATTAGATCCAGTGTCGATTAGAATTTTAATTTGTTCACCTGCCTTACCATGGTATATAAAATATAGTAAAGCTGATTTTAACCTAAAAAAAGTCAATTCTGCTTCGCGAGCAATTTCGTCGTAATGAGAATTTTCATTTAGTTTTTCTTGCTTTTCTACATTTCTAATATATCGTTCGTATGACGCCTGACTTTCGACATCATCATCGTAGAGATTATCTTCATATGAAGTCGGTTCTATTTCACGTCGCGGAATTGCTTCCATATTGAAAGCTCTTTGTCTTTTCAACGGGCGAATGTTTAAGGAATTCGGCCTGTTCGCATAATTAACTTGATGTGACCTAATTGATGGGTCTATTTCCATCGGTTCAGGTCCATTTTGGCGAAAATTGTTTCTCTGCTGTGTAAATTGGTCTTTGCTGGAATGTTTAAGGAATTCGGCCTGTTCGCATAATTAACTTGATGTGACCTAATTGATGGGTCTATTTCCATCGGTTCAGGTCCATTTTGGCGAAAATTGTTTCTCTGCTGTGTAAATTGGTCTTTGCTGGTGTTGGAACACTCTTGGTGGTAGATGAGGTGTGGGCAATGGTATTTGGTTTCTGGGGGCTGACAGTGGTGTGTTAAAATGTTTTGGTTTTTTTAGCATCTTACGGCACTCTAAGTTTTGAAATGAAATGCAATAGCTGTAGGCTGCTGCCAAGGATGTTGGTTCGTAGTTACAAATAAATTTATAAACGTCCCCATCGAGACCTCTGATAAAAGCATCTATCGCTTTCTTGTTGTATGTTCCAATCATAGCTTTCGAAGCTTCCGGATGGTTAAATCTATCGTCTGTCTGTATCTGATTTGCAATAAGTGAAAGAAGTCTATTAACCTCGTCCTAATAAACTTCCAAAGTTCGATCTTTTTGGTAGACACTCATAAGTTGAAAATCGAGAGTTTCCAAATCTCGCTTCTCTCCATAATAAGTTATGAGTTTGCTTTTTCAAACTATGGCTAGATATAGTTTAGTATAGTCTGATTATCCTATCTACGTCATTGATCCAGCTATTAAGTTCAGACTTCGTCATTCAACCAGCTATTTAAGTGCTGGTTGGTTCGCCTCCTCTGACGGGGTTGGTTTCTGTTGTATACGACAAGATAGGTTGCCGACCCCTGGAGACGAAGTAGTGAGTGCCGCTCGGGGCTCGATCGTAGGTACGTGGGTGCAAGGAGATGGGAGTTCGAGGCTCTCTCCTACGAACCGTGACGAAGTACAGACGTTGAGGATTATAAGAAACCACCCGTGAAATAGGCAGTGATCGTGCTATGAATAGCAACGGAGAAGCTAATCAGCAGACGAGCAACGGTGATGAGGAGCGGCCATCGCACAGCGGCCATCGCGGTGACACGGGAAGCGTCGATCCAACGGAATCTGGACCCAGCTGGATTCACGAGCTGTTTCGCCAACAGCACATGATGATGCTGGAGCAGCAACAGACGTTCATGAAGCAGCAGGAAAAGCTGATAGGCGAGATTTGGTAGACAGCGCAGCTTAAGCAGCCCGTGAATGGGTCAGAGCAGCTTAGCGATGTGCTGGCGGGCCAGGTGAAAGATTTTCACTTCGATCCGGAGAGTACGACGTTCGCCGGATGGTTCTCGCGTTATGAGGATCTGTTCGAGAAGGATGCAAGTAAGCTAGAGGATGACGCGAAGGTGCGGCTGCTGCTGAGGAAGCTGGGGCAAGCAGAACATGAGCGGTACATGAGCTGTGTACTGCCGCGTAAGCCGAAAGATTTCAATTTTACGGAAACTGTAAGTACGTTAAAATCGCTGTTTGGCTCTCGTGAGGCAGAGGTCAGCAAGCGATTTAAGTGTTACAGTTACAAAAAAGTGGACTGGAGGATTACGTGACGTTCGGTTGCCGTGTTAATAAGAGTGTAGTGGAAGCAGAGCTCGCAGGGCTTACAGAGAAACAGTTGAAGTGTTTTCTGTTTGTGTGTGGGTTAAAGGACGACAGAAACGCTGATATCAGGTTGCGGTTGCTGAGTAGGATAGAGGATAGTGAAGTAACCACACTAACGCAGTTAGTAGAGATGTGCCAAAAGATGATAACACTGAAAAAAGACACTGAGATGATTGAGAGTGAGAGCAAGGAGGTAAACGTCGTGAATGACGGGAAGTTTGAGAGACCCAGTTCAAAGCGAGAGAGGGAGAGCCATGAGGAAAGACAGGAAGGATATTCTAATAGAGCAGCACCGAAGTGTTGGCTTTGTGGTAAGGAGCATTATGCCCGAAAGTGCCATAATAAAAGTTACCGATGTAACGAATGTAGCAGATATGGTCACAAGGAAGGGTTCTGCAACTCTGCAGAGCGCTATAGGAAATCCAGGATGCAGTATGAAGAGGATAATTATAATGATTATAATTGAAACAGTGTATATGGTAAACGGGAAAGGCAAAGGTCACGTGAATGTGATATTAAATGGCGAGCCTGTGAGGAAGATGGTGGATACTGTTGCTGATATTCGATAATATCATCATGAAGGAACATATTTACCATACGGAAAAAAACAGGAGAGGAAGTAGAGAAGGCTTCGGTTAGCCAATTGTACAATTTATACAGTAAAAAAAAGTGATGTAATTAGATAATTTGATGAAATGATTCATGGTGCGGGTCACCCAGGAGATATTAATTGTTATATCGTGAATATGTGTGTATAAATCAGCACAATGAATAGGGAACAAAACGCGAGTCGTTTAATGTAAGGTGGAATGAGCCAAACCGCCGGTATTAGTGGGGGAGATGTTGTATACGACAAGATAGGTTGCCGACCCCTGGAGACGAAGTAGTGAGTGCCGCTCGGGGCTCGATCGTAGGTACGTGGGTGCAAGGAGATGGGAGTTCGAGGCTCTCTCCTACGAACCGTGACGGAGTACGGACGTTGCTGGTATTGCGAAGATATAGTAATTGTAATTGTACGAATAAGTTAAAATAAAGAGTGAAAGTACAACGATACAACAGTTTCTGTTGCTCGGGCCTTCGGTGAATTTTTCCTTCTCGGTGTGTCGGCGTTGTCCCTTTCCTCCGGCAACGAGTTATTGGCTGCTACCGGCTACTGAGGTGCCCATACACACGAATGCAATCTGCGATCGGGAGATGTTCTAAGCACGGTGTGATTACGCTCTTTCGCGATCACTGCTCGTCACTTGACTTTCACTTCACTAGAGGTCCCTTTTCGGACGCCAGTTAATCTTTATCTAGACCGGTTGGGCATAAAAAAAGATTTTTTATTTTACATAAACAGGATTACTCCTGACTAAAGCTAAACTATGAACTATATCTGGCTGATTCTAGACTTCGACTGACTAAACCTAACAAGCTAAAGTTCTAACTAGGCCGCTGGTTGCTGGCTGCATTGGTCCGTTCTCACGATCGGCCTGCGTGTCGCATTTCTTGCGCAAGTCGCCGTTGTCCGCTCGTGGCCGGTGTAGCGTTACATCTTCATCTGCTCTTAGCCGGTGTGGAATGCCAGCTTGCAGTCTGGTTTCTAGCGGGTCGGTCTAACTGTCGCTCAACACGGATTCATACCAAAAAGCTCAACTTCCACAAATTTAGTTAAATTTGTTCAGATTGTTTGAGTTGCATGGATACAAGCCAACAAATGGACTGTGTACACAGACCTAAAAGTGGCGTTCGACAGTATATCGCATGATATTATGCTAGCAAAGCTAAACAAACTCGGGTTGTCAGAAAACATCCTTAGTTAGCCACCTAATTCGTATTTATTTGACCGAGTATATAAGATGAAATTTGCTCAAGCTCTCTCAAAACCTTTTACGTGTACCTCAGGTGTGCTACAGAGGAGTAATCTCGGCCCGCTAAAGTTTTTATTGTTCATCAATGATGTTTCGTTTATCTTACAATATATGAAATATTTCATGTATGTTGACGACATTAAAATGTATGCCCCCGTAACTCAGCAAAACTGCAATCATCACTAGAATCGTTCAATGTGTAGTGTTCCCGTAACAAATTAAGTCCCTGTGTAAAAAAATGCATTGTTATTTCGGTCACTCGGTCCCGCGTGACAGTTAATCATAATTTTTATATAGGCGGACATATTCTGCAGCTCAAAAATTAGATACGCGTTCGAGGAATAATTCTTGACGATAACTTGTAAATGTTTCAGACAGTTTTATGACGGGATGATTCGGCGTGCAAACAGGGCACTAGGATTAATATTCAAGATGACTAGATACTGACGATCCTATATGTATGAAATCATTGTATTGTGCCCTTGTCCGACTAACATTAGAATATGGCAGTGTTGTAGCATCTCCATATGCACATGTTTGGAAAAATAGGATTGAGGAAGTACAAATAAAATTCAGAACTCAGAAATGATACCGCCCTATCGTTCACGCTGCCTGCTTATGGAATTAGAAACGCAAACTAGAAGACGAATAAATGCTCAAGCGCTGTTTGCAGCTGGAATATCGATGCACCACTTATATTGGAACAATTCAATATCAGTATTCCGAAACCGGTACTTGTTTACTCCACAGTTTAGACACAAACAATATGGAGCAAATGAACTGATCACGGTTATGTTACGCACATTCAATGAACTTTACCAGTTCTTGACTTCCATGAGCTCTTCAACGTGTACAGAGATAAGTTACACTTTGTATAATAAGATGTTAATGTAAAGCAGTGCGTTTATTTATCTCCTTGTTAATTTGTCATGTGTCGCTGAGCAAAATTAAATTTAAGTCTATTTTAAACCGGTTAAGCCAAAATTGGAGGACTCATTATTGGTTAATAAGTAAATAAATAAATAAATAAATAAAAATTTACCATCTGATCGTGAAAAGCTGGGAGCAGAAGGAACTACCGGTCTACAAAAAGTGCGAAAGGCTGGATTGCTCGGATTTTCGAGCCATCACAGTCCTCAATGCCGCCTACAAAATCCTGTCCCAGATCCTGTCCTGCAGACTTGCGCCCCTGGCTATGGAACATCATGCAACGGTACCACTTTCCTAGGAAGTTGATGCGGCTGTTAGAGGTCATATTGAATGGGGTGTAGTGCAAGGTGATAGTATCGAACTTGATGTCGGAATCGTTCGAAACTCACAGGCGTCTGAGACAAGGTGACGGACACTCCTATCTGCTCTTCAACATCGCCCTGGGAAGGTGTCATTCGAACTAGACAATGACATCCGTGGCACTATCCTCTACCGTTTTCTCCAATGCATTGGCTTCGTGGATGACATCGACATCATCGGCAGGACAACAGTAAAGGTGTGTGAGGCGTACACCCGACTCAAACACGAAGCAGCTAGAATTGAATTGAGAATCAATATGACCAAGACGAAGTACCTGCTTGCCGGAGACTCAGGCCATCTAGGAAGCAGTGTATTAGTTGACGGCGAAAGTCTCGAGGTAGTAAAGGAGTTTTGCTATCTCAGTACGGTTGTTACTTTGGACAACGACATCAGCAGCAAAATCCGGAGATGCATTGTCCAGGGAAATTGTCCATAATATGAGTTTCACTGACTGCTGAGATCTAGAAGACTTCGAAACCGCATGAAATGTGAAATATATTGCACATTGATTTGCCCGGTGGTTCACTGCGGACACAAGTCCTGGACCATCCGAACGGAGGATGCCACAATGGGCATTTGCCGGGATGAAATTCAAAAAATCAACTTTGTAAAAGCCCAATTCCAAAGAATAGGTTTTAATACTACAAGTTAAACTAAGAAAAATACCAAATATGAGCTCTTTATCTTTTCTAGTTCTCTAGAATAGACCTCTCAAAGTCGAGACTTGTTAAACAAAACGCAGAAAAGTCTTCTTTGTCGCAGAAAACTTTGAACCTTTCTACCTTTCTTGAACTTTTTTGAATATGAAAAAACCTCTTGAAAATTTTCATCCCTAAAATTTTTGACTTGATGCCATTATGAAAGAGGCTTAGAGTGGCGTTGTCTCATATAAGTCAAATAATAGTGTAATATATATACTATCAATCTGTGAAGTATCATTCTGCGAAAGTTTTCGAACGCGGATTTTATTGAAGTTTTTTCACATCAACTTTTTCTAAAAACAGACACATGCGTAACTAGGCGGCTCCATAGATGCCTAGTGTAGCGTATTTCGTGTATTATACAAAAATATATTCTACGTGCTTTTGATCACCTTTCATTTCCATTAAGAAACTGTGTATCTTGGCCATAGCTCATGTACTTATCTAATATGTAAATTTCTATTCTAACCTAACTTTATTATTAAATCTAATGAAGCTAACCGGAACCAAGCACCCTTTGATCCTACCTCAGATTATAGACGTATGTAAGGAAAATAAATTTAAAATTATAGGCATAACAAGCAAAAAACTATGAATACACCAGAATATATTGACGTTTTGGAAGAAGAAATTCCCAAAAGTCATGAAAAACGAAACTAAACTAAAATATAGGATAGAGGGGAGTATGCTACTAAGAACATTTTGCAATAAAGAAAATGCATCCAGAAGGACATTTTGTATAATGAGATTCATCTGATTCGTTATTCAGTTCAATATCAGTAGCTACACGCACTAAACCAAAGACAGAGTTTAACTTTATAAATGAAGTTAATACTTTGTTAATACAATGATAGCTACCATTGAAACAAGTGCTGCTAATTCTGATTTTTAGGTTGGTTGTAAAACCAAGCACATCAGCTTTTTAGTTTTATTACCCCTTCTGAAGGCAGTGAGGGACTTGAAAAATTATTGTATGAATATTGTGAGGTATCAATGCCTTAGAACATATGTAATTCCTATTTTTTTAAACAACAGATTTAAAATTTTAACCTTCAAAGACAAATAACATGTGCTGCTTTTCATTACGACTTTGGGAACTATTTTATTTCAATATACTTGCTCTATCTAATTATTTAAATGCCATTATTCATATCTTTACAAACGAGAACTAGACGTCCGGAGCATGTACTAGCATCCGCCTAAGTTGTGTAAGTATATTTTTAATATTTGTACTAAAAGTGATGAGAATTAGCTACAGTTGTCCTACACAAAACAGAAAATCTTGTCTTATTCAAAATTATTATGTTTTGTTCATATATAAAGGAGCATTACAGTGTATTTAAATATGGTTTATATTAATAGGAACAACAAATAAAATAAAAGAAACAAACAAAATTAATAAAACTAATCAAAATTCCCTTAAAACACTATTCTATGTAGCGCCACCTGGTGGTTGGAATGCTAATTACGCATAAAAAACAATTTACTAGCATAATACTTGACTATAAACGATAAAAACTAACAATGGGGCCAGTTGGAACGGATATTGTTGTTGGGACGGCCTTAATTTGACAGTGGATTGTTGATGTTTGAATGACTTCGAATATTGATCTATGATTTCGAATAATGATAGGTGCCATCAATGCCCACTAGATGGCGTATAGAATAGATCGTAGAAAAGGGAATAGATCGTGGAAAAGAGAGGGGAATCAGATAGAAGAAACCAACCAGCTCTCCAAAAAAGGGACAAATCGCGGCTAAGGTCAGAGAGGGTCAAACCGATTTAAGCGCGCTCAAAACACGTTTTTTAAGCTTAGCACAAATAAACAAGTCTTGCTATAAAAAACTTGGTTTTCGTGATTAAAACATTAAAATAAACCCCTTTGCAAAAGCGATCGTTGCAACATTCTTAAAAAACTTCTTGAAAGTTCAAAGTGTACGCCTGCAAGTTAAGTGACAAGATGCCCGCGACTAAGAGTGATTGTGTGAAGTGCAGTTTGCCGAACGATATCCACGATATAGTGCAGTGCCAGGAGTGTAAGAAGTGGTGCCACTTCGATTGTGCTGGAGTGAGAGAAAGCGTTTCAGAAGCTTTCTGGGTGTGCGACAAGTGCGCGGAACAAGGGCCAAAAACGTCAGTGAAGACACGGCGCCCTAAGAGCAAAAGAGCGATGGCGGTTGCAAAGGCAAGCCAGCAGCCCGATCTCCCGGAGGGGAAGTTAAAATCGGAAGCGACGCCTGGTACTAGCAAGGAGCTGCCTGCTAAGTCCCTTCCAAGCCCGAACACTGTAATGAGCCACCCGGAAAACCCCACTCCAACCAGACAAGGAAGTGTCGCTTCCTCCCGACTATCGGCACAGGTGGCGCTCCAACGCCTAGAGAAGGAGCAGGTGCTGCAGAAACAGATCTTGCTGGCCGAAATGGAGCTACAACACGAAACGCAACTAAACGCATTGAAAGACGAGATAGAGAATCTGTCGATCCAGTCGTCAGACTCCAGAACAAATAGGACAGCCGAGTGGGTCAAGCACCAAAATCGGCAAGTCATGGAAGCCACCCCCGAACAGAGCCGAAGAATTGAGCCTCCATCGCAACCCATTTTGCCAGCAATAATGTCCACCCCGGTCGCGACACACTCACGAACGGCCGAATTAAGTATCGCGCGCCAAATGTACCCCAAAAATTACCCATATTTTCAGGGTGTGCCAATGAATGGTCCATCTTTCTCAACTGCTACCAAGAGGCGACCAAAGCCTGTGGGTATACTGATGGCGAAGATACCGTCAGATTGACTGAGTGTTTAAGGGACCCAGCTCAACATGCCGTGCAGTCCAAACTAAGGTTGCCCAATGCCGCTCCGCTCATAATTAAACGGTTGGAAAAATTGTTCAGAAAACCAGCCCTGCTCGTGCAACAACTCACGGAACGTGTTCGCAGATTGGACCCCCCCCCCCCCCCCAAGCCAGAATAGTTGAACAGTCTTATTACGTTCGGCTTGGAAGTCATTAACTTGTGCGATCACCTGACTCTGAGCAACCTGACTGGCTATTTCAACAACCCGGAACTTTTGGCGGATTTGGTGGATAAATTACCTACAACAAGAAAACTTGAGTGGTCCAGGTACAAACACAAATATTCCAAAGCAACGCTAAAGGAGTTCAGCGAATTCATAGAGACGCTGGTAGACGATGCATGCGACGTCACCACTTACGTTCCTCCTAGAGCAGATCAAACAAGATCCAGAAGCTTCCACTCCCACTTGCACGTGCAACACTCCGACCCAGAACCGCCTGGGTATACGTCACAAACTTTGCGACAGGTCATTATAAAATGCCTGGTATGCGCTACGCCGGGACATGCCGCCAAGCATTGCAAAATGCTCAAGAGAATGACCGTGGACGAACGGTTGGAAAGCGTAACGCGATTACAAATTTGCTCGACGTGCCTGAACAGACATGGTTCGAAGCCGTGTCGATCACGATTCACATGTCGGATGCCAGGATGCGGCAAAAGACACCACACTCTGCTAAACCGAGACAGAGAACACCTGAGGTGGTGCACTACCAAGCACATCACTACGTCAAGCAGCCGGCGATTTTCCGCATCGTGCCAGTTACGGTGTACCACGGCCGGCGCGCCATCGACACCGTCGCCTTTCTTGATGATGGATGGATCAGCCATCACCCTGGTGGAAACTGAATTGGCCTCGAAGTTGGGACTCGACGGAGAGGTAGAACCGCTAGAGCTCTGCTGGACAGCCAACGTAACCCGGAAGGAAGAAGAGTCCCGCCGCGTCAGTTTCCAGATATCAGCGAGAGGAGAGGGGCGGCGCTACGACATAGCGGCCGCCCGCACCGTCAAAGAGCTAAGTTTGCCGTCTAACAACATTAAATACGACGCTCTGATAAGTTCCTTTACACACTTACAGCACCTTCCGATGACGTCCCTTTCTAACGCGAAGCCGACCATCCTGATCGGACTGCGAGACATGCAGTTGATGCGACCGCTCGAAAAATGGTTTGGCCTACCCAATGAGCCCGTCGCAGTAAGGAGTGCCCTCGGCTGGGCCATCTACGGACCAACCGACGCGTGTGCTGAAAGGATGACCCTAGGAGTACACCAAACACCCCGACAGTAGGAGGAAAGTTTCTGCGAACACATTCGTGATGAAGGAACGAGCAACGACACACCAACTGAGAAGCCCCACCCGAACTCCCGCGAAACCCACCGCGATGAGGGAGCGCGTGAGGGCGTGCTGGAGAGCGTTGCCGTACCACAACAATCGGCAACTCGGCAGGAAGAAAACAAACACCTCGCACAACACCAGAACTAGCGAACGCACTAAGAAGTAGCTACCAACGAGCGATTGTCCTAGCAGAGGCCACGTGGGATCGATGGCTGAAGGATTATGTACCGACCCTAAACCGCCGCAGTAAATGGTTAGAGCTATGTAAACCACTAAAACCAGGAGACCTGGTTTTCATCACAGAGGGTGCAAGGAAGGAATGGCTGAGAGCAATCGTGCTGGAAACATACCCGGGCACGGATGGCACAGTAGGGCAAGCACTGGTACGTACAACTACAGGGAAGGAACTAAAACGTCCAGCAGTGAAACTAGCGTTGATCGATGTTGAAGTGAAAGATGGGAAAAACATAGATGAGCAAAATAAGCCGAAAATACCACTGCAGACTAGTAGGATATGAGTGAACAGCAACAACGTGCAGGCAGATGTGTTCACGCGGTGGGGAATGTTGGAACGGATATTGTTGTTGGGACGGCCTTAATTTGACAGCGGATTGTTGATGTTCGAATGATTTCGAATATTGATCTATGATTTCGAATAATGATAGAATAGATCGTAGAAAAGGGAATAGATCGTGGAAAAGAGAGGGGAATCAGATAGAAGAAACCAGCTCTCCAAAAAGGGACAAATCGCGGCTAAGGGCAGAGAGGGTCAAACCGATTTAAGCGCGCTCAAAACACTTAACGGATTCATTCGCAAAGGAGAAGCCAAGACGTTTATAAAGCTTAGCACAAATAAACAAGTCTTGCTATAAAAAACTTGGTTTTCGTGATTAAAATATTAAAATAAACCCCTTTGCAAAAGCGATCGTCGCAACAGGGCCCTTTCCGTTGTTAGTTCTTAGGCTGAAATTTCAGCCTGTCAGCTGTTTGCATTGTATAGCAGTTTTCGGGCAGCTATCTAAGTGAGTATAATATACAGGTGGGCTTATCCCAAGGTGTATGAGTTTAGAAGGCTGATTTTTATCGCTTCTGCTTATGAATAAAGATTTTAAGAGTGTTTTGAGTATTCGTCAAGACTCAAGAAAGCTTGTTTGAACAAAATTTTTACCCATTCTGTTAAAAAGTGATATTCAAATTTGGTTTTAAAAACATGTTATGAGACCACCTGGACTACATACACTTTGATTCCAGATTCCACCACGTCATCTCTTTGATGCACCTTGGGGTAAATATAAACAACACTGTGTATTCGAGCAGGTACTCGAATCTAATTGTCTAGCTTTGTGGCTAGAATAATCTAGACTGAAAATTGCAGGCTAGTTTTTTGTGTGCTTTTGTATGGAGTGTTTACATGATTTCAGCCTCCAACTGTCAAACTCCATACAAAAAACTGACTAGAATCGTGAAGGGTCCCAATTTCTGCAAAAATAATTTTATCCCGAAATTTTTCTAAACTGCCTATTGTGAAATGGACGCATTTCGCCACGCACTGCAGACACTTTGCGGGAGCGAACCCATACCTATAACGATCAAAAAACCCACTCGCGAGGGGCCCAATTCGATACGGGAGTAAAAAAACACACAAATTGAATGAAGCCCACGTCCAGTCGTCGGGGTCGGTTCTAGCAGATGCCCCGCGCCCATCAATCGTTTTTCTAATAGCGACTGTAATGCGGAGCGCACCGCCAGGTATGAAGCGCACAAGTCGCCCACCAGCGGTCCCATCGCGTTCAGGCCGGGATGGGCCGTGCGCAGTACCGCGTTCGTGTACTTATCCACCTCGATTGGATTGTTTTTGCAGTTGATCGGTTTGGCTGGATCGTCGCCGAGGCCCAGCCCCGAGGCAGCGCTTAGATTGGACGCCCCCAGCTGATATTGGCAGTGACCACCACCCGCAATAAGCGCCGGTGCGCTGTAGTGCTGCTGCTGCTGCTGCTGCTGCTGCTGCTTGTGATGTTGGTGGCGCGGATTGTCGGTGAGGTTGATGTGTTTGCATTTGGCACTCATGTGCTTTGACCAGAACAACTTTCGGCCGAGGAAGGAGGTCAGCAGTTGCTCGGTAAACGTCCACATCGTGAGCGGCAGGGCCGGGGGCCGGCCGAAGCACCGGTCCGGAGCCACCTGGTCGTCCTCCGTTGCCGCGGCGGCTTCGTTAGCGTGGCGAAGAAGCGAAGGTCGGGATGGGACCTGATCAGTAACGCACAGTACGACATGTCCAGCACGCGCCGCTTGCCCGTCTTCAGGTGGAGGACGGTGACACACCGCGCCGCGTCATCCCCGCCGGCACCCGCCAGATCCACAAGTGTGTGCTCGGGCAGCGGAGTGTACAGGTCGTTCTGGCGGTTCGCGTCCTTCATCATCTACTGCACCTCGTGGTACTCCGAGTACACGTTGCCCGGCAGCATCTTGCCCAGCCCGGCCGTCCGGTTGCGTTACACGTGCACCACCGGGATGCCGGACGAGCGGCAGATCGTGACGGCGTCGGCCGCACTCAGTCCCGCCCCCACGATCAGTACCGGCTTTAGCTGGGAGCGGCCCGGCTCGTCGTACTCCTCCAGCGCCCGCTCGAGATGGGGCAGCTCGTACATCACCCACGGCATCTCCAGCCCCTCGCCCTTCACGTCGAGCCGGTTTGCCAGATCGGAGGCACCGTTTGCCAGGACGAGGTTTTGGCACACGATTGCGAACCGTTTGTTCGTCATTCGGTTGAATCTAACAGGTGGAAAGAGAAAGAATTGAAGGGGTTTTAGTACAGAACGTTCACGCTCAGGACTTCCGGACAGGACTCACCCCGCTACGATCCACCGACCGTTGCGGAAACGCTCAGGCAGCACCGTCTCGCACTTCCCGTCCTGCGGCACCACCGTCGTCACGATCGTTTCGTTCATGAAGTACCGCTCCAGCCCCATCACCGCGACGTAGCTCGTGTAGTACTGGGCGACGCGCGAAATCAGTGCGCGCGTTTCCACCTTCTTCGACACCTGCTGCTTGAGCGAAAGGTAGCGCCACCTACGCTGCTGCCCCGTCATACTATTAATTCCCCGCTCGTGTTGTTGTTACCGTCCGTGCCGTTGCGATGACATTTGCTACACTTGCTGCTGCTGCTGCTGCTTAAGGCCACGCCTTAAGTGTACGCCTGCAAGTTAAGTGACAAGATGCCCGCGACTAAGAGTGATTGTGTGAAGTGCAGTTTGCCGAACGATATCGACGATATAGTGCAGTGCCAGGAGTGTAAGAAGTGGTGCCACTTCGATTGTGCTGGAGTGAGAGAAAGCGTTTCAGAAGCTTTCTGGGTGTGCAACAAGTGCGCGGAACAAGGGCCAAAAACGTCAGTGAAGACACGGCGCCCTAAGAGCAAAAGAGCGATGGCGGTTGCAAAGGCAAGCCAGCAGCCCGATCTCCCGGAGGGGAAGTTAAAATCGAAAGCGACGCCTGGTACTAGCAAGGAGCTGCCCGCTAAGTCTCTTCCAAGCCCGAACACTGTAATGAGCCACCCGGAAAACCCCACTCCAACCAGACAAGGAAGTGTCGCTTCCTCCCGACTATCGGCACAGGTGGCGCTCCAACGCCTAGAGAAGGAGCAGGTGCTGCAGAAACAGATCTTGCTGGCTGAAAAATAGAAAATGGAAGCGGGAATTCATGCTAAGATGGCCGAAATGGAGCTACAACACGAAACGCAACTAAACGCATTGAAAGACGAGATAGAGAATCTGTCGATCCAGTCGTCAGACTCCAGAACAAATAGGACAGCCGAGTGGGTCAAGCACCAAAATCGGCAAGTCATGGAAGCCACCCCCGAACAGAGCCAAAGAATTGAGCCTCCATCGCAACCCATTTTGCCAGCAATAATGTCCACCCCGGTCGCGACACACTCACGAACGGCCGAATTAAGTATCGCGCGCCAAATGTACCCCAAAAAACTACCCATATTTTCAGGGTGTGCCAATGAATGGTCCATCTTTCTCAACTGCTACCAAGAGGCGACCAAAGCCTGTGGGTATACTGATGGCGAAAATACCGTCAGATTGACTGAGTGTTTAAGGGACCCAGCTCAACATGCCGTGCAGTCCAAACTAAGGTTGCCCAATGCCGCTCCGCTCATAATTAAACGGTTGGAAAAATTGTTCAGAAAACCAGCCCTGCTCGTGCAACAACTCACGGAACGTGTTCGCAGATTGGACCCCCCCCCCAAGCCAGAATAGTTGAACAGTCTTATTACGTTCGGCTTGGAAGTCATTAACTTGTGCGATCACCTGACTCTGAGCAACCTGACTGGCTATTTCAACAACCCGGAACTTTTGGCGGATTTGGTGGATAAATTACCTACAACAAGAAAACTTGAGTGGTCCAGGTACAAACACAAATATTCCAAAGCAACGCTAAAGGAGTTCAGCGAATTCATAGAGACGCTGGTAGACGATGCATGCGACGTCACCACTTACGTTCCTCCTAGAGCAGATCAAACAAGATCCAGAAGCTTCCACTCCCACTTGCACGTGCAACACTCCGACCCAGAACCGCCTGGGTATACGTCACACACTTTGCGACAGGTCATTATAAAATGCCTGGTATGCGCTACGCCGGGACATGCCGCCAAGCATTGCAAAACGCTCAAGAGAATGACCGTGGACGAACGGTTGGAAAGCGTAACGCGATTACAAATTTGCTCGACGTGCCTGAACAGACATGGTTCGAAGCCGTGTCGATCACGATTCACATGTCGGATGCCAGGATGCGGCAAAAGACACCACACTCTGCTAAACCGAGACAGAGAACACCTGAGGTGGTGCACTACCAAGCACATCACTACGTCAAGCAGCCGGCGATTTTCCGCATCGTGCCAGTTACGGTGTACCACGGCCGGCGCGCCATCGACACCGTCGCCTTTCTTGATGATGGATGGATCAGCCATCACCCTGGTGGAAACTGAATTGGCCTCGAAGTTGGGACTCGACGGAGAGGTAGAACCGCTAGAGCTCTGCTGGACAGCCAACGTAACCCGGAAGGAAGAAGAGTCCCGCCGCGTCAGTTTCCAGATATCAGCGAGAGGAGAGGGGCGGCGCTACGACATAGCGGCCGCCCGCACCGTCAAAGAGCTAAGTTTGCCGTCTAACAACATTAAATACGACGCTCTGATAAGTTCCTTTACACACTTACAGCACCTTCCGATGACGTCCCTTTCTAACGCGAAGCCGACCATCCTGATCGGACTGCGAGACATGCAGTTGATGCGACCGCTCGAAAAATGGTTTGGCCTACCCAATGAGCCCGTCGCAGTAAGGAGTGCCCTCGGCTGGGCCATCTACGGACCAACCGACGCGTGTGCTGAAAGGATGACCCTAGGAGTACACCAAACACCCCGACAGTAGGAGGAAAGTTTCTGCGAACACATTCGTGATGAAGGAACGAGCAACGACACACCAACTGAGAAGCCCCACCCGAACTCCCGCGAAACCCACCGCGATGAGGGAGCGCGTGAGGGCGTGCTGGAGGACGTTGCCGTACCACAACAATCGGCAACTCGGCAGGAAGAAAACAAACACCTCGCACAACACCAGAACTAGCGGACGCGCTAAGAAGTAGCTACCAACGAGCGATTGTCCTAGCAGAAGCCACGTGGGATCGATGGCTGAAGGATTATGTACCGACCCTAAACCGCCGCAGTAAATGGTTAGAGCTATGTAAACCACTAAAACCAGGAGACCTGGTTTTCATCACAGAGGGTGCAAGGAAGGAATGGCTGAGAGCAATCGTGCTGGAAACATACCCGGGCACGGATGGCACAGTAGGGCAAGCACTGGTACGTACAACTACGGGGAAGGAACTAAAACGTCCAGCAGTGAAACTAGCGTTGATCGATGTTGAAGTGAAAGATGGGAAAAACATAGATGAGCAAAATAAGCCGAAAATACCACTGCAGACTAGTAGGATATGAGTGAACAGCAACAACGTGCAGGCAGATGTGTTCACGCGGTGGGGAATGTTGGAACGGATATTGTTGTTGGGACGGCCTTAATTTGACAGCGGATTGTTGATGTTCGAATGATTTCGAATATTGATCTATGATTTCGAATAATGATAGGTGCCATCAATGCAATCAACTAGATGGCGTATAGAATAGATCGTAGAAAAGGGAATAGATCGTGGAAAAGAGAGGGGAATCAGATAGAAGAAACCAGCTCTCCAAAAAAGGGACAAATCGCGGCTAAGGGCAGAGAGGGTCAAACCGATTTAAGCGCGCTCAAAACACTTAACGGATTCATTCGCAAAGGAGAAGCCAAGACGTTTATAAAGCTTAGCACAAATAAACAAGTCTTGCTATAAAAAACTTGGTTTTCGTGATTAAAATATTAAAATAAACCCCTTTGCAAAAGCGATCGTCGCAACAGGGCCCTTTCCGTTGTTAGTTCTTAGGCTGAAATTTCAGCCTGTCAGCTGTTTGCATTGTATAGCAGTTTTCGGGCAGCTATCTAAGTGAGTATAATATACAGGTGGGCTTATCCCAAGGTGTATGAGTTTAGAAGGCTGATTTTTATCGCTTCTGCTTATGAATAAAGATTTTAAGAGTGTTTTGAGTATTCGTCAAGACTCAAGAAAGCTTGTTTGAACAAATTTTTACCCATTCTGTTAAAAAGTGATATTCAAATTTGGTTTTAAAAACATGTTATGAGACCACCTGGACTACATACACTTTGATTCCAGATTCCACCACGTCATCTCTTTGATGCACCTTGGGGTAAATATAAACAACACTGTGTATTCGAGCAGGTACTCGAATCTAATTGTCTAGCTTTGTGGCTAGAATAATCTAGACTGAAAATTGCAGGCTAGTTTTTTGTGTGGTTCTGTATGGAGTGTTTACATGATTTCAGCCTCCAACTGTCAAACTCCATACAAAAAACTGACTAGAATCGTGAAGGGTCCCAATTTCTGCAAAAATAATTTTATCCCGAAATTTTTCTAAACTGCCTATTGTGAAATGGACGCATTTCGCCACGCACTGCAGACACTTTGCGGGAGCGAACCCATACCTATAACGATCAAAAAACCCACTCGCGAGGGGCCCAATTCGATACGGGAGTAAAAAAACACACAAATTGAATGAAGCCCACGTCCAGTCGTCGGGGTCGGTTCTAGCAGATGCCCCGCGCCCATCAATCGTTTTTCTAATAGCGACTGTAATGCGGAGCGCACCGCCAGGTATGAAGCGCACAAGTCGCCCACCAGCGGTCCCATCGCGTTCAGGCCGGGATGGGCCGTGCGCAGTACCGCGTTCGTGTACTTATCCACCTCGATTGGATTGTTTTTGCAGTTGATCGGTTTGGCTGGATCGTCGCCGAGGCCCAGCCCCGAGGCAGCGCTTAGATTGGACGCCCCCAGCTGATATTGGCAGTGACCACCACCCGCAATAAGCGCCGGTGCGCTGTAGTGCTGCTGCTGCTGCTGCTGCTGCTGCTGCTTGTGATGTTGGTGGCGCGGATTGTCGGTGAGGTTGATGTGTTTGCATTTGGCACTCATGTGCTTTGACCAGAACAACTTTCGGCCGAGGAAGGAGGTCAGCAGTTGCTCGGTAAACGTCCACATCGTGAGCGGCAGGGCCGGGGGCCGGCCGAAGCACCGGTCCGGAGCCACCTGGTCGTCCTCCGTTGCCGCGGCGGCTTCGTTAGCGTGGCGAAGAAGCGAAGGTCGGGATGGGACCTGATCAGTAACGCACAGTACGACATGTCCAGCACGCGCCGCTTGCCCGTCTTCAGGTGGAGGACGGTGACACACCGCGCCGCGTCATCCCCGCCGGCACCCGCCAGATCCACAAGTGTGTGCTCGGGCAGCGGAGTGTACAGGTCGTTCTGGCGGTTCGCGTCCTTCATCATCTACTGCACCTCGTGGTACTCCGAGTACACGTTGCCCGGCAGCATCTTGCCCAGCCCGGCCGTCCGGTTGCGTTACACGTGCACCACCGGGATGCCGGACGAGCGGCAGATCGTGACGGCGTCGGCCGCACTCAGTCCCGCCCCCACGATCAGTACCGGCTTTAGCTGGGAGCGGCCCGGCTCGTCGTACTCCTCCAGCGCCCGCTCGAGATGGGGCAGCTCGTACATCACCCACGGCATCTCCAGCCCCTCGCCCTTCACGTCGAGCCGGTTTGCCAGATCGGAGGCACCGTTTGCCAGGACGAGGTTTTGGCACACGATTGCGAACCGTTTGTTCGTCATTCGGTTGAATCTAACAGGTGGAAAGAGAAAGAAGTGAAGGGGTTTTAGTACAGAACGTTCACGCTCAGGACTTCCGGATAGGACTCACCCCGCTACGATCCACCGACCGTTGCGGAAACGCTCAGGCAGCACCGTCTCGCACTTCCCGTCCTGCGGCACCACCGTCGTCACGATCGTTTCGTTCATGAAGTACCGCTCCAGCCCCATCTCCGCGACGTAGCTCGTGTAGTACTGGGCGACGCGCGAAATCAGTGCGCGCGTTTCCACCTTCTTCGACACCTGCTGCTTGAGCGAAAGGTAGCGCCACCTACGCTGCTGCCCCGTCATACTATTAATTCCCCGCTCGTGTTGTTGTCACCGTCCGTGCCGTTGCGATGACATTTGCTACACTTGCTGCTGCTGCTGCTGCTGCTGCTTAAGGCCACTTTCTGTCCGGTGCGTTTGGCACGCTTGTTCAGCTCGCTGTTGCAGTGGGCGCAAACCGACGGATTCCCAGTTCGCGAACGGGAAGCCGGGCAGTGACATCCAGGCGGCCAGGGACAGGGTGCGCAAGTTCGGATCCGTTGCTTGTTGAGCTGTACGGCGAACCGTGCATCCTGACCAAGGTCTTTGGAAGAGAACGGGTCGATGCAAAGCCCGTTGCTAGGTTGTTATTTTCAGTTCGTTTTGACAGTTTCATGAACAAGTGTTTACAAAAAAACGGGTAATAGACGAACGAATTTTACATAAAGAATATTCGAATATTATTCAATTTCCTGCGGCCAAAAACTCATGGAGACATATGAAGAAGTAATTTGAGTCCACTTTGTATTCAGAAACATTGATAGACTTTATCATTGTTTGCCATTCTGTAATCACGAATCACCACCGTTTGCAACGGTCTTTCCGGAGGAACCAAAATCTTATTAGTCTTAAAACAGCACAGTACATGTCCCCACTTGATATTAGAAGTCCTATTAACGTTCAATTGATCACTGAGAGAAAAATGAAACATTGAATCGGCACACACAGGAACTATACACATACCTTCCTTTGCTTATAACCCGGCGCCCAATGATATCTAATGCTACTGGCGGATGTGTTGCTCCGTTGCAGCGCCCAACGCCGGTGCTTTACACCGAGTCGGGTAGATTTTTCCTTCGTCGACCGGAGAGTGCCTCCGACTATTAAGTAACGAGCAATTCTGAGGTTTGTGTTCGAATGCGCTTACTTTATTTAGGTTCTCATCTTCTTCTATTTGGGCTTGAATTGCGGGCATGTTATTGAGTTGTTTGAGTTGACGACTGTACCACAGGACCGCCCAAGAGGTTCTCATCTCTTATATGCTATTAAATTGCTGACCGTGTATAGGTTAGCTAACTAAAACTATGACTATTTTGATTACAAGTTTTTTTTTTATTATACTTAATGCGACATGTACCTATAGTTTATGAATTGCGTAAAGTTACTTCCTCGTTTGAACCGTGAGAACGGTTGACTACTTGTTTATGTTTGTTGCGTTTCTGAAGCGTGTGCTATTGCTTGAGCCGTGTTTTGCTTGATATATGTTTACTTGAACTTTGTTTTAACTTGAAATGTTTTACTTGGCTACATCCGCATGTATGCTTTTACTTCACAATGAGGTCGAACGTAACAATATCCTTGGATTGTATAAGTCATGTAACATTATAATTACACAAATGAGGAAAAGAAAAGAGTGCAAAATGCTAAACAAAACGCTCGTTCACTCCATAGCAACGTCCATCGCTAAACAAAAACAATGTTCACTTGAACTGTCAACATTTTCCCAAGGCTTTCTGTCAATTTACTCTAAATGCATTGACCTGTTCTATTTCAAAGTTCTTGATCATGTCATGAGGATGCCGGACTCATGCCCCACCATGAAGGTGTTCGACAGCGATCCCCAATTTGTCATAAGGCGCAGGGCTGCACAGCGAACTCGATGACTGGATCAGATGAAGCGAGACCTGTCGGAGATCATGGATAGGAAGCTTCAGCTAGAGACCGAGCATCCTGAAGAATGATTGTGGACTGGGCCATGTCACCCCAACGTGCTCTATCTTGAGCAGGCCAACAAGAGAGAGAATGAGAGGAAAAGTAAATAACAAAGATTTCTCGTATACAGCTCGTACCATAACTATATAGACAGTCGTTTTTCACGATTTGCGGAAAATCCATAAAAGATAGATAAAAACAGTGAAGCTATTATTTGTGCAGAATACTTTTTCACATCTACGTATTTTTTTTTTCAAATTTTATTCAAACGTATTTACACGACTTATTATGAAAATAAACAAATATATGCTCGTACCATAACTCTAAAGACATTTCGAAAAATAGATTTTTTGTGCTAAATAACACATTTAAAAATCAAAAATGTAAATAACATATTCAAAAAATGTTTTGAAAAAAAAGTTAAAAGTTAAGGAATGTAATCTCAGCCCGATATTTTTCCCCCCACCACCCACTTCACCATCGATGTTCTCTTAGACCGCTACAAAGGCGCCCGTAAATGTTTCGGAGGAAGTTCAAACGAATACGATATTCAATTACAGTGGGCTTACCACAATACCCTTTCCACATATTCTTATCGGTATTCCAAATACTTATCTAATACATGTGTATACCACATTACTAATTCAGCCAGTCCTTATTTAGGCTCATACACTACCAACGACCAAACTAAACAAGCAGATGGCTACGGGCGCCTTTGTAGCGGTCTAAGAGATCATCGATGGTGAAATGGGTAGTGGGAGGAAAAATATCGGGATAGGATTACATTCCTTAACTATGTATGTAACAGCAGCAAATATTTAGATTTTGCTAAGAAATCGTTGTTGAGGTTTTTGTGTCGCTTTTGTGTGATCAGATCAGTTTCGAACCGATGTTTACAAAATTGATAAGGTTCTCATGGCAATTCCAAAATAATAAAAGATTTTGAAAATCTTTTTACATGTTTTGGTTTGCATTTCCAAAACAATTATCATTACAGGCGAAATTTTTTTTAAATTGTAAGTTGATAATTACTCTCATAAAACCGGAAAATAAGTTTAAAATATATATACATATATATATATATATATATATATATATATATATATATATATATATATATATATATATATATATATATATATATATATATATATATATATATATATATATATATATATATATATATATATGTATAAAAGATAGATAAAAACAGTGAAACTATTATTATTCACGAAGATGTGAAAAAGTATTCTGCACAACCCATGCATTCACTGTTTTTATCTATCTCTTCCGCGATGGATTTTCCGCAAATCGTGAAAAACGACTGTCCATATAGTTGTGGTAGGCGCTGATTAGGTAGTGGTAATCGTTCCTGTGACCGTGCGGGCGTGCGTGCGAAAAATTAAAATTGTTTGATTCTAATGCAAGCTTTCCAAACAAACATCTGCGGCGGATGTCAAATTCCACACATTTTCGAAAAACGCAGGCACGCCCGCAAAAGCGATTACCGCTGTCTACGTTTGACACAAGACATATCAAAACCAAAATATCCAATGGTCTTGAATTCACTACCGGATACGCAAAGTTTTTAGCTGTATCGAACTTTTTGGTTTTATAAAGTGACTTTTATTCCAAAATATATTAAAATGTAAAGAAGTTAGTTTTATTACATGCAAAAATTGTTTTTCCTCTTCCAAACTCTCTATTTCCATCGATCGTCGTCTTTGGTACAACAACCGTTGTCGGTCATAGCCTGCCTGTACTACTAATGGGCTTTGGCTTTCGGTGACTTATTGATTACCATAGTAGGATAGTCAGTCCTACGTATGTGGGCACGGTCCATTCAGGGCTTGAACCTATGATATGTTGTTAAGTCGTACGAGTTGACGACTGTACCACGAGACCGACCCTTTTTCATTGATCACTTCATGTTAACTTACAAGAACTCGCCCATAGGTTTGATTATTAGTTCGTGTATCTAGAAATATAAGACAGTATAAATATTTAATGTTTGGATAAACAGTACTTAAAATACTAACTTGAACATTTTCTGGTGTTGTGATTGCATATAATACTGCCTCTGCAACATCTTCAGGCTTTAGTTTCGGCATGTAATTAACAATTTCATTATCCTTTGATGTATTTGTTGATAAAATATCACCTTCTACTAAACCTGGACTAATACTCTAGATATAGAAAAAAAAGAACATTATTTAATAAGGTACCGATTCAGGTTTGTATTTATTGTGATGATGAAGTTTTTGCTAAGCATTACGGTAAAGCCGCCTGAATAAAAAATGAAGTTTCTTAAGTCAAAAGTAACAAAGTAACTGGACTGCTTATAGCTCGATTGTTTTCTTAGAGATGCAATAAATGTATTTAAATTACAGTGAACCCTCTCTTATTTGAGAGGCAATGGGACTGTGGAATAAGAGGGGTTTTTAAATTACAGAGGTTTAAAGTGAATGAAAGGTCCATATAAACAAGAAAGAGACAGAACATTTAGTATGCAGCCTTAACTGTTGCTATAGGAAACTGCGAACAGAATCGCTAATTTGAGCATACATCTTTCAATAACCATGGCAACACCATAGTCAAATAAGAGGGACACAGATTTCAGAGGTTTTCCAAATTAGAGAAACAAAAATGTACTGGAAATCAAGGGACTGTGCAAAATGTTCAAATAAGAGAGGTTTTTCAAATTGGAGAGGTGTCAAATAAGAAAGGGTTCACTGTATATTGAGTAATTGATTGATGTCATATCTGATAATTCTAACTAAAATCTCACAAAAAGAATACAATTAATTGAAAACATCTTCCGAGCCATAGATGTATGTTTTTTACTTTAATTTTTCATGCAATTGAAGATTTCTTCTTTTTATAGACTGGCAACTATTGTCCTTACCTAAATTAATTTATACCAGTCAAATATATAATTGAAATAAACGAAAATGTGGCCCGATAGATATATTTTTTTCTATACAATTAATTTGATTCAGCATTAAAGTAGTCCCCCTGAATATCGAAAAAACCAGAGGATCAGTTGTTACGTTCAAAAGCAAACAATATGATGAAAAATAAAGGGTTTTCAAAGCCAGATCATTATTGTAATTTCCTCTTTCTTCTGCTTTTTGGCACAATAACCACTGTCGGTCAAAGACGGACTGTACCCCAAGCAAGTTAGGTTTTCAATGACTTGTTGATTGCCCATAGCAGGTTAGTCAGTCTTACTATAGGGGCATGGTCCATTCGGGACTTGAACCCATGACGGGCATGTTGCTAAGTCGTACGAGTTGACGACTATAACACGAAACTGGTCCAACTAGTTACTGTAACTTATTTACTTGTAACTTAGTTATTAGTTTCGTTAAGTTTTGGGCCCCAGCAAGCGCACAAAACCGCTGTCATTTGGAGCAAGCGAAAACTTGTTACTAAATTTCACCAAATAAAAATAATATTATTTTAATGCGTGAAGAGTTGTTGGCTGCCGAGTTGTTTGCATGAAAACCCAATTGTTTGGTTGTGATAATGCTCTCCTTGTTCTTTTTCATATCTAGAATGCAGTCATTTTGAGTTTTCGGGCTCCTGTCAAAAATATTTCGTATGAGTTCAGATCACGGAGCTGATATCTTTTTGGCGTAAAGTATTCGCCTTGCCCCCATTTTGACCGAAAACTATTTGATTTGTGTACCGAAGCCTTAACTGCTGAATCTATGAACGAAAAAACTGCTTACCCATACTATCTGCTTTTATGCGAGGTTACTGACAGTATGAAGTTGTCGCGATGGCTGAAATACCGAGGCTAGTTTTGCGTGTGGTTTTGCATGTGGTCATAATTTCAGCCGCCAAGTGTCAAACTCCATGTAAAATAGCGGAGTGATATCGTTAAAGTTCCTAATGTCAGTGTTATTCTTTACAACGCTAGAATTGAGTTGACAATGTCCAATTAAGGGTTTACAACGCCAAAGTAAGCATAATCGAAAACCAATTGCTAGGGTAACTATACCAGGTTTCGGCAGTAAACCTATTTTGGGCAGGGTAACTAAAAACGTGAAATTATGCATAAATGTGAAACAAACGACCTTTATTTTATCAAATAGTCAAAATTTCACGATTCATAATGCAATAACTTAAGAGAAAAACGATTTTTTAAGAGTCAATCGGTGCCTTCTCTATAACCGTGCAACCAGACTTCCCACCAAATAGCATCGCGCCTTGAAACGTGAAGCCAAATTCGATGACATTCAATAATATGCTATGACAGGTCTATACAAAAACAATCAGTTTCACGACTAATATTTTCACGCCAATGGGCGTGAAATTTTTTGGCTTTTTATCAAATTTTATCGCACCATACAGCAAAAATTGGAACACAAGCTGCCAAAAATAGGAACAAAGTGCTGAAAATAGGTGCAAAAACAATGTTTAGATTTTCACAAATTTTAAAATTACATGCCCTTTAAAACGGCAAATTAAAAATAGTTTGACATAATATGATAAACTATCAACCGTAATAACTATACTTTTATAAAACAAAATTTTGAATGTATAAACAGTTTTAGTGAAACTGCTGCACTATCCTGCCCAAGACTGATACAGTTACCTTAGTATAAAATAACTAAATGGCCATGAAAACCTTGTATTGATGTGATTTTTTTTTGCATCATATTATTCCAATCCATATATGAAGACGATATTTCGATTTACAATTTAGAAGAAACTGACCAGGAAATAACAAAGTTAGTTGATATCGAAGGTAATAAATAAGAAAGATTTGAATAAAAGAATAAATAAGTGTACGATTTCGGGCAGCCACTACTGTAATGCGTGGTAGTGGTACAGATATGTTTTAATGGATTTGAATTGTCAGGAAGGTAAATTTATGAATATTTAAACACAAAGCAATTGTATGTTCTATGTACGCAATTACAACTATTTTTATGATGAAACACATCAAATTTACGATAAAAACATATTTTTGTGACTGCTTTGTTCTACCTATAATGGTGGTATGGTTCCTAAAGTCAATACGACGTGTACCTATAGTGGTATAGTGTGTTACTATAGTGGTGGAAAACAAAGATACCTCAAAAGCAGTGTATAATATCATTTGAACTTAGTTTTTTTCCATTAGCAAATCAATATAATATAACCTAAAATTTCATTTTCGCTACCACTTATGCCCTTTAACACTTTGACCGCCGGCCTGACGTCACAGTTTTTGAGTGAGCACGTAGCGCATGGCAAGAGAGCGATGAGAGCGATAACTTCTCGTGCGACTGTTATCACTCTTCTGTTTCATTACGATAAGCGGTGTAGCACATGTCGTTCTCGTTCTCTCTTTCCTACCTCATTTGTTCTCAAGAGAATCACTGAGCGGCAGATGCAAAGCCGAACGGTGAGCAAAACCGTCATGCGAATTTATATGACACGGCGCTTAAAGTGTTAACTTACAGTTTGTGCTCAAATGGAAGTGTAAATATTCACTAAAATAATGCATAACACCGTTCATCAACCCACACTCAAAAGAGTGTGCTTGATTTGAAGTCGAGTTTCACTCAGCCAGATTAGCGGATTTTAGCCTTTTTTGGTAAATTACTTACAGAAAATTCATTTATGTTGCTATGTGACATGTGAAAAATATCCTCGAATAACTATAACCACTATAGGTAACCACTATAGGCCTGTTTTGTGTACCTTTAATGGCACTATGCTAAAACACACTTTATGATACATAAATATGGTCAAAAGGCAATACATTTTAGTAAAACAATAACATTTGATAACAGTTAAGTCAAAGATTAACAGTTTCGTTGTTATATGGTCATTTAAAACGTTAACAAAAATATTTAATTTCTTTCAAAGTGACGTATGGTACGCATTTTAGTGCAATACCACAGCTGTTGGTACTACCACTAATATATGTACGTTTACCCTACTGATATGACGATAAAACTTCATTTGGTAATTAGTGCGAACTCAAAAACAATAAAAAATCCAAACGAAGAAATTTTTGAATTTGATGGTCATTTTTCCAAGCATGCTTAGTAGTTCTAGAGCTAGTAGTGTTGTTATTTTCAATAGTAATCAGTTGAGTTTGATGATCATGCTGAATTAACTTACTGTAACTTTACAGCCCGTGCCTAAATAGACAAGTTCCTGTCTAATACACTCAGTAATTGCAGTGACTGCGTACTTTGATGCTGGGTACATTCCATTCAATGGTCGCGTTCCTGGAACGGCTTGATGTACTTTATGTCCAAATATGCTGTTTACGTTTATGATGTGACCTTTTACATCACGTGCTTTCATTGATTTAACAGCTTCGCGAGTGCACAAAGATAAACCAATGATGTTCGTTTCCATTGTCTTGTATAGGTCTCTTGTATTATTCTTCTCTGTTAGCAAACATTTCGTTATAATGCCTGCGTTGTTAACTAGCATATCTACTCCACCATATGTGTTTTCAATCCACCCGAATGCATACTTGACGTCGTCTTCCACAGTAATATCACACTCAACGTAATTCAAGGAACCAGCTACGTCAAAGAGACTAACGCGTAACTTTTCTACTTTGTCACGTCGTCTGGACAGCGCACACACGATCATTCCTGATTTGACTAGTTCAATTGCAATAGCACCACCAATTGCTCCACTGGCGCCTGTCACAACTGCAACCTTTCCATGCCAGCGTTTCATGCGGTCGGCAATGTCTAATCTAACCGATGGTGGCGGTATTGCCGGTATATTTTCGTTGTTATCATTATTACCATTGCTACAATGAGTCGCCATTTTTTTTAAGTTGTACTGCAAATATATGAACCATTAAATACAGGAGAAAAAAATATTTAACTGAAAATGAGCAGAGAAATGGTCGTTTTTGTAAATATGTTGCATGATTTTAACTAAATTAAATTTAGTACTTAGGTTTTTTGTAACTTTGAAGCATTACATGTGGAATGAAATCCATTGATTTTTTTTTAATTTAAATTTATAATAAAAGAGCAAAACCTATTGTTAATAATTATTATCAACCGATTCGCAAAGCAGGTGTTGTTCCCTGTAATTGCCTTTAGCTAGGAATTCCAAAATTACAGGAACATTTGTTTGACTCTACAAACATTCAAAATACGTCTACGGGGAAGTTTGGATGTCATCTTGTGATTTGTATGTCTTATATTTTGATAAAATTATGGTGGATTCCACGTTAACTTTCATTTGAGCACAAAATGTAAGTTATAGGGCATAAGTAGTCGCAAAAATGAAATTTTGGGTTCTATTATATTGATTTGCTAATAGAATGTTTGTTATGTAATGTAGTTTAAAGATTTACTTATGTAATCAAACATCAAGCTGGAATGATTTTTTAGTGCAAAATAAATGTATCTATTGACAAGTGATTGACATTTATGATATGTTTCGTTGTATGTAATATCGACATAACTAAACGACTATTTTTCCTTTTTCACTTTATTGTAACATCTATGCCTTACATTAGGGTAGGTGAACCAATTTTTTTATTTGTATTCTTCTTCTTCTTCTTCTTCTTTTGGCTCAACATCCGTTGTCGGTCAAGGCCTGCCTGTACCACTTGCGGGCTTGGCTTTCAGTGGCTTTTTGATTTCCCCCCATAGCAAGATTGTCAGTCCTACGTATGGCGGCACGGTTTATTTGGGGCTTGAACCCATGACGGGCATGTTGTTAAGTTAAGTTAAGTTAAGTTAAGTTAAGTTAAGTTAAGTTAAGTTAAGTTAAGTTAAGTTAAGTTAAGTTAAGTTAAGTTAAGTTAAGTTAAGTTAAGTTAAGTTAAGTTAAGTTAAGTTAATTAAGTTAAGTTAAGTAAGTTAAGTAAGTTAAGTTAAGAAGTTAAGTTAAGTTAAGTTAAGTTAAGTTAAGTAAGTTAAGTTAAGTTAAGTTAAGTTAAGTTAAGTTAAGTTAAGTTAAGTTAAGTTAAGTTAAGTTAAGTTAAGTTAAGTTAAGTTAAGTTAAGCTAAGTTAAGTTAAGTTAAGTTAAGTTAAGTTAAGTTAAGTTAAGTTAAGTTAAGTTAAGTTAAGTTAAGTTAAGTTAAGTTAAAGTTAAGTTAAGTTAAGTTAAGTTAGTTAATTAAGTTAAGTTAAGTTAAGTTAAGTTAAGTTAAGTTAAGTTAAGTTAAGTTAAGTTAAGTTAAGTTAAGTTAAGAATCATTTTTATTTTTCAATCTCCTCTCTCTGTCACTGGTTGTGTTAACCGTCATGTGTACAACCGCCTACCCGGGTAAGTCTTGCATCTTTATTACAAAATAACTTTGGATTAAAAAATCGTATCTACTTCAAATTAAAAAAAAAAACGTCAGAAAAGATGTTTTCTACCCAAGTGCAAAATATAAAAAAATATCAAAAATGTTTAAATATTTTTTTAAATTATTTAAGTTTATATACCCTTCACATGTACAACCGCTTACCCGGGTAGACCATACATTTTGTATGGAAGAATTATGTTTTTCGTGGTTAAAAGCGTATAGCTTTTGAATTACTTGTTAAATTTTAATAAACATAGGGTCACAATAATGTTTTACAACATATCGTTGTTAAATTAGAATTTTAAAACTCCTGTCGATATTTTTTTCAATCAAAAATGTGCTGTAACTCTAACACCCCAACCGGCCTTGCCGCATGTTTTGAGAGGATGCTTATGTCTTTTCTTTTCTTTCAAATGTTGTATTACAGTGTAACAATATTTTGAAATTAACACTGAAATCATTTCTTTTAAAATGTTACCAACCACTACAAGCAAACGAAATAAAATTGGCTAAAAGTGAACACACACATTCATACTTTTGTCATAATGTTACTGCCGAATAGAGATAGGTGTTTTGGAGCGCACCACTGGCTCCGAAGTCGGCTCTGCACCCACGGCTCCATAGCCTGATCCACATCAACAGCTTCGGACCTGGATCCGCACCAACAGCTCCGGAGCAGGCTCCATACAAACAGCCCCGAAGCCGGCGACGAATCAAAGGCTCCGAACCAACGGCTCTGTACTAACGTTTCAATAGAGACGGCATTGTATGATAGCTTCTACACTTGCGAGAAGATAAATTCGTTTTTAAGGCTAGCACCCCATGTGATTGTGTGATTGTTGAACTATGTTCAACACTTATAGATTTTTTGTAGATTCCTTTCAACATTATTTACTCAGCACAATCTTCCCGATTGAATCTTTATTCAAAATGAATTTTTGGTGCAATCTGTAAAAACCGGCTTCGGAGCCATGAGTGCGGAGTCGTTGGTGCGGAGCCGGTTCCAAAGCAGCTGGAGTAGAGTCAGCTTCCGAGCCGTACGGTACGGAGCCGACTCCATTGGGTTGGAGTGGAGGAGGTTCCGAAGTTATCTGAAGCCGGTCGGAGCCGGTTTTTAATAAAACATAATGAGCATATTCTAACTTTTGAACTGAGCTTTTGAACTTTTTCTGTGAACTTTTGAAAGAAACGTAACTAAAACTTAGAAAAAGACTAATCATCCACTTAAAACATGCGGCCTGGCCAGTTATGGTGGTGGAGTTACAACAAATTTTTGATTGAAAAAAATCTTGACAGGATTTTTAAAATTCTAATTTTAGTACGATATGTTATAAAACATTATTATGAACCTTTGAGACAGTTTTCATTCAAATCTTACAAGCAATTCAAAAGATATACTCTTTTAACCACGAAAACATCATTGTTCCATACAAAATGTATGGACTACCCGGGTAGGCGGTTGTACGACTACGTAAAGTTTTTTGGTCGTACACAAGACGGTTAATAGCCACGCTCAATTTATGGCACACGATGTGCCCGTGATTGTGCACATTTCATATCACCTGGAAATCCTTCATACCACCAGCAAGCCATCCAGGTAATATCACCGGTGTACCAAATATCGCAGTATACCATTGACGCTTTGTTTACAACTGTCTACTTTCTGTGTCCAACATATACAGTTTCGGCACGAGCCGCAGAGGAAACCGAAAAACAGGATTGTCTATTCGAATTATTTTGAATAATGATAACCATTGTTCTACTATCTTCAAGATACTTCTGGCCTAG
>NW_024427686.1:0-87433 GCF_017562075.2 Anopheles merus | reverse complement strand
TCACAAAATTTTGAAAAAGTGGTCAAAAACCACTATCCAGAATCGGATGTAGAATCATTAGAGAACTTAAAATTGTTCTACGACCCATGTCTGCGACGTTTAGTTTTCGAGTTATGGCCGCCGTAGGTCTGACCGAGCAATTTTTGTTCCGCGCACTTTGTGCACCGTGCACATGATGTTTGTATGAAAAAGTACCCTACCTAGGGACGCGTAGAGCAAATGGTACCCCAGGGCATGTTGTCGGTTGATTTCTGGTTGCACTTTTCATCATCTAGGGTGTGTTTCTGACACGTTTTGAGGGTTTTTAGCGAAAAAAAATTTTTGACTACTCGAGCTCTCCGGCCCGTTCGGTGCACTTTTTTGCAAAAAGCTAGGGAGCTGTCCCTAGGTTCGGGGTGTCACAAAATGATGAAAAGTGGTCAAAAAACCACTATCCAGATCGGATCGGATAGAGAATGATTAGACGAGCTTAAAATTGTTCTACGACCCATGTCTGCGACGTTTAGTATTCGAGTTATGGCCCGCCGTAGGTCTGACCGAGCAATTTTTGTTCCGCGCACTTTGTGCACCGTGCACATTGATGTTTGTATGAAAAAGTACCCTACCTAGGGACGCGTAGAGCAAATTGGTACCCCCGGGCATGTTGTCGGTTGACTTTCTGGTTGCACTTTTCATCATCTAGGGTGTGTTTCTGACACGTTTTGAGGGTTTTAGCGAAAAAAATTTTTTTGACTACTCGAGCTCTCCGGCCCGTTCGGTGCACTTTTTTGCAAAAAGCTAGGGAGCTGTCCCTAGGTTCGGGGTGTCACAAAATGATGAAAAGTGGTCAAAAAACCACTATCCAGAATCGGATAGAGAATGATTAGACGAGCTTAAAATTGTTCTACGACCCATGTCTGCGACGTTTAGTATTCGAGTTATGGCCCGCCGTAGGTCTGACCGAGCAATTTTTGTTCCGCGCACTTTGTGCACCGTGCACATTGATGTTTGTATGAAAAAGTACCCTACCTAGGGACGCGTAGAGCAAATTGGTACCCCCGGGCATGTTGTCGGTTGACTTTCTGGTTGCACTTTTCATCATCTAGGTGTGTTTCTGACACGTTTTGAGGGTTTTTAGCGAAAAAAAATTTTTTTGACTACTCGAGCTCTCCGGCCCGTTCGGTGCACTTTTTTGCAAAAAGCTAGGGAGCTGTCCCTAGGTTCGGGGTGTCACAAAATGATGAAAAGTGGTCAAAAAACCACTATCCAGAATCGGATAGAGAATGATTAGACGAGCTTAAAATTGTTCTACGACCCATGTCTGCGACGTTTAGTATTCGAGTTATGGCCCGCCGTAGGTCTGACCGAGCAATTTTTGTTCCGCGCACTTTGTGCACCGTGCACATTGATGTTTGTATGAAAAAGTACCCTACCTAGGGACGCGTAGAGCAAATTGGTACCCCCGGGCATGTTGTCGGTTGACTTTCTGGTTGCACTTTTCATCATCTAGGGTGTGTTTCTGACACGTTTTGAGGGTTTTTAGCGAAAAAAATTTTTTTGACTACTCGAGCTCTCCGGCCCGTTCGGTGCACTTTTTTGCAAAAAGCTAGGGAGCTGTCCCTAGGTTCGGGGTGTCACAAAATGATGAAAAGTGGTCAAAAAACCACTATCCAGAATCGGATAGAGAATGATTAGACGAGCTTAAAATTGTTCTACGACCCATGTCTGCGACGTTTAGTATTCGAGTTATGGCCCGCCGTAGGTCTGACCGAGCAATTTTTGTTCCGCGCACTTTGTGCACCGTGCACATTGATGTTTGTATGAAAAAGTACCCTACCTAGGGACGCGTAGAGCAAATTGGTACCCCCGGGCATGTTGTCGGTTGACTTTCTGGTTGCACTTTTCATCATCTAGGGTGTGTTTCTGACACGTTTTGAGGGTTTTTAGCGAAAAAAATTTTTTTGACTACTCGAGCTCTCCGGCCCGTTCGGTGCACTTTTTTGCAAAAAGCTAGGGAGCTGTCCCTAGGTTCGGGGTGTCACAAAATGATGAAAAGTGGTCAAAAAACCACTATCCAGAATCGGATAGAGAATGATTAGACGAGCTTAAAATTGTTCTACGACCCATGTCTGCGACGTTTAGTATTCGAGTTATGGCCCGCCGTAGGTCTGACCGAGCAATTTTTGTTCCGCGCACTTTGTGCACCGTGCACATTGATGTTTGTATGAAAAAGTACCCTACCTAGGGACGCGTAGAGCAAATTGGTACCCCCGGGCATGTTGTCGGTTGACTTTCTGGTTGCACTTTTCATCATCTAGGGTGTGTTTCTGACACGTTTTGAGGGTTTTTAGCGAAAAAAATTTTTTTGACTACTCGAGCTCTCCGGCCCGTTCGGTGCACTTTTTTGCAAAAAGCTAGGGAGCTGTCCCTAGGTTCGGGGTGTCACAAAATGATGAAAAGTGGTCAAAAAACCACTATCCAGAATCGGATAGAGAATGATTAGACGAGCTTAAAATTGTTCTACGACCCATGTCTGCGACGTTTAGTATTCGAGTTATGGCCCGCCGTAGGTCTGACCGAGCAATTTTTGTTCCGCGCACTTTGTGCACCGTGCACATTGATGTTTGTATGAAAAAGTACCCTACCTAGGGACGCGTAGAGCAAATTGGTACCCCGGGCATGTTGTCGGTTGACTTTCTGGTTGCACTTTTCATCATCTAGGGTGTGTTTCTGACACGTTTTGAGGGTTTTTAGCGAAAAAAATTTTTTTGACTACTCGAGCTCTCCGGCCCGTTCGGTGCACTTTTTTGCAAAAAGCTAGGGAGCTGTCCCTAGGTTCGGGGTGTCACAAAATGATGAAAAGTGGTCAAAAAACCACTATCCAGAATCGGATAGAGAATGATTAGACGAGCTTAAAATTGTTCTACGACCCATGTCTGCGACGTTTAGTATTCGAGTTATGGCCCGCCGTAGGTCTGACCGAGCAATTTTTGTTCCGCGCACTTTGTGCACCGTGCACATTGATGTTTGTATGAAAAAGTACCCTACCTAGGGACGCGTAGAGCAAATTGGTACCCCCGGGCATGTTGTCGGTTGACTTTCTGGTTGCACTTTTCATCATCTAGGGTGTGTTTCTGACACGTTTTGAGGGTTTTTAGCGAAAAAAAATTTTTTTGACTACTCGAGCTCTCCGGCCCGTTCGGTGCACTTTTTTGCAAAAAGCTAGGGAGCTGTCCCTAGGTTCGGGGTGTCACAAAATGATGAAAAGTGGTCAAAAAACCACTATCCAGAATCGGATAGAGAATGATTAGACGAGCTTAAAATTGTTCTACGACCCATGTCTGCGACGTTTAGTATTCGAGTTATGGCCCGCCGTAGGTCTGACCGAGCAATTTTTGTTCCGCGCACTTTGTGCACCGTGCACATTGATGTTGTATGAAAAAGTACCCTACCTAGGGACGCGTAGAGCAAATTGGTACCCCCGGGCATGTTGTCGGTTGACTTTCTGGTTGCACTTTTCATCATCTAGGGTGTGTTTCTGACACGTTTTGAGGGTTTTTAGCGAAAAAAATTTTTTTGACTACTCGAGCTCTCCGGCCCGTTCGGTGCACTTTTTTGCAAAAAGCTAGGGAGCTGTCCCTAGGTTCGGGGTGTCACAAAATGATGAAAAGTGGTCAAAAAACCACTATCCAGAATCGGATAGAGAATGATTAGACGAGCTTAAAATTGTTCTACGACCCATGTCTGCGACGTTTAGTATTCGAGTTATGGCCCGCCGTAGGTCTGACCGAGCAATTTTTGTTCCGCGCACTTTGTGCACCGTGCACATTGATGTTTGTATGAAAAAGTACCCTACCTAGGGACGCGTAGAGCAAATTGGTACCCCCGGGCATGTTGTCGGTTGACTTTCTGGTTGCACTTTTCATCATCTAGGGTGTGTTTCTGACACGTTTTGAGGGTTTTTAGCGAAAAAAATTTTTTGACTACTCGAGCTCTCCGGCCCGTTCGGTGCACTTTTTTGCAAAAAGCTAGGGAGCTGTCCCTAGGTTCGGGGTGTCACAAAATGATGAAAAGTGGTCAAAAAACCACTATCCAGAATCGGATAGAGAATGATTAGACGAGCTTAAAATTGTTCTACGACCCATGTCTGCGACGTTTAGTATTCGAGTTATGGCCCGCCGTAGGTCTGACCGAGCAATTTTTGTTCCGCGCACTTTGTGCACCGTGCACATTGATGTTTGTATGAAAAAGTACCCTACCTAGGGACGCGTAGAGCAAATTGGTACCCCGGGCATGTTGTCGGTTGACTTTCTGGTTGCACTTTTCATCATCTAGGGTGTGTTTCTGACACGTTTTGAGGGTTTTTAGCGAAAAAAATTTTTTTGACTACTCGAGCTCTCCGGCCCGTTCGGTGCACTTTTTTGCAAAAAGCTAGGGAGCTGTCCCTAGGTTCGGGGTGTCACAAAATGATGAAAAGTGGTCAAAAAACCACTATCCAGAATCGGATAGAGAATGATTAGACGAGCTTAAAATTGTTCTACGACCCATGTCTGCGACGTTTAGTATTCGAGTTATGGCCCGCCGTAGGTCTGACCGAGCAATTTTTGTTCCGCGCACTTTGTGCACCGTGCACATTGATGTTTGTATGAAAAAGTACCCTACCTAGGGACGCGTAGAGCAAATTGGTACCCCGGGCATGTTGTCGGTTGACTTTCTGGTTGCACTTTTCATCATCTAGGGTGTGTTTCTGACACGTTTTGAGGGTTTTTAGCGAAAAAAATTTTTTTGACTACTCGAGCTCTCCGGCCCGTTCGGTGCACTTTTTTGCAAAAAGCTAGGGAGCTGTCCCTAGGTTCGGGGTGTCACAAAATGATGAAAAGTGGTCAAAAAACCACTATCCAGAATCGGATAGAGAATGATTAGACGAGCTTAAAATTGTTCTACGACCCATGTCTGCGACGTTTAGTATTCGAGTTATGGCCCGCCGTAGGTCTGACCGAGCAATTTTTGTTCCGCGCACTTTGTGCACCGTGCACATTGATGTTTGTATGAAAAAGTACCCTACCTAGGGACGCGTAGAGCAAATTGGTACCCCGGGCATGTTGTCGGTTGACTTTCTGGTTGCACTTTTCATCATCTAGGGTGTGTTTCTGACACGTTTTGAGGGTTTTTAGCGAAAAAAATTTTTTTGACTACTCGAGCTCTCCGGCCCGTTCGGTGCACTTTTTTGCAAAAAGCTAGGGAGCTGTCCCTAGGTTCGGGGTGTCACAAAATGATGAAAAGTGGTCAAAAAACCACTATCCAGAATCGGATAGAGAATGATTAGACGAGCTTAAAATTGTTCTACGACCCATGTCTGCGACGTTTAGTATTCGAGTTATGGCCCGCCGTAGGTCTGACCGAGCAATTTTTGTTCCGCGCACTTTGTGCACCGTGCACATTGATGTTTGTATGAAAAAGTACCCTACCTAGGGACGCGTAGAGCAAATTGGTACCCCCGGGCATGTTGTCGGTTGACTTTCTGGTTGCACTTTTCATCATCTAGGGTGTGTTTCTGACACGTTTTGAGGGTTTTTAGCGAAAAAAATTTTTTTGACTACTCGAGCTCTCCGGCCCGTTCGGTGCACTTTTTTGCAAAAAGCTAGGGAGCTGTCCCTAGGTTCGGGGTGTCACAAAATGATGAAAAGTGGTCAAAAAACCACTATCCAGAATCGGATAGAGAATGATTAGACGAGCTTAAAATTGTTCTACGACCCATGTCTGCGACGTTTAGTATTCGAGTTATGGCCCGCCGTAGGTCTGACCGAGCAATTTTTGTTCCGCGCACTTTGTGCACCGTGCACATTGATGTTTGTATGAAAAAGTACCCTACCTAGGGACGCGTAGAGCAAATTGGTACCCCCGGGCATGTTGTCGGTTGACTTTCTGGTTGCACTTTTCATCATCTAGGGTGTGTTTCTGACACGTTTTGAGGGTTTTTAGCGAAAAAAATTTTTTTGACTACTCGAGCTCTCCGGCCCGTTCGGTGCACTTTTTTGCAAAAAGCTAGGGAGCTGTCCCTAGGTTCGGGGTGTCACAAAATGATGAAAAGTGGTCAAAAAACCACTATCCAGAATCGGATAGAGAATGATTAGACGAGCTTAAAATTGTTCTACGACCCATGTCTGCGACGTTTAGTATTCGAGTTATGGCCCGCCGTAGGTCTGACCGAGCAATTTTTGTTCCGCGCACTTTGTGCACCGTGCACATTGATGTTTGTATGAAAAAGTACCCTACCTAGGGACGCGTAGAGCAAATTGGTACCCCCGGGCATGTTGTCGGTTGACTTTCTGGTTGCACTTTTCATCATCTAGGGTGTGTTTCTGACACGTTTTGAGGGTTTTTAGCGAAAAAAATTTTTTTGACTACTCGAGCTCTCCGGCCCGTTCGGTGCACTTTTTTGCAAAAAGCTAGGGAGCTGTCCCTAGGTTCGGGGTGTCACAAAATGATGAAAAGTGGTCAAAAAACCACTATCCAGAATCGGATAGAGAATGATTAGACGAGCTTAAAATTGTTCTACGACCCATGTCTGCGACGTTTAGTATTCGAGTTATGGCCCGCCGTAGGTCTGACCGAGCAATTTTGTACTGAAATGTATGGCGGATATATTATTACTCAAACAACATTGCCTTGTATCGTGTCCTACTTGGTCGGCACGGTAAGTATCGACTATAACAAGATTAAATGGATTGAGTGATAACATTTTAAGCCCATTTCCTAAGCCGTGCACCAAAATTGTGTACCGATCAGGGAAAGTACACTACGTACGCGTTCATGGATGTCCATGTTGGTACAAGTTGCCGGTCAGGATAGCCGTGCACCAAAATTGTGTACCGATCAGGGAAAGTACACTACGTACGCGTCATGGATGTCCATGTGGGTACCAAGTGCCGGTTGGATAGCCGTGCACCAAAATTGTGTACCGATCAGGGAAAGTACACACGGAGGGCGCACCCGAGCGTACGCGTTTCATGGATGTCCATGTGGTACACATGCACCAAAATTGTGTACCGATCAGGGAAAGTACAACACGGAGGGCGCAGCCCGAGCGTACGCGTTCATGGATGTCCATGTTGGTACACATGCACCAAAATTGTGTACCGATCAGGGAAAGTACACTACGTACGCGTTCATGGATGTCCATGTGGTACAAGTTGCCGGTCAGGATAGCCGTGCACCAAAATTGTGTACCGATCAGGGAAAGTACAACACGGAGGGCGCAGCCCGAGCGTACGCGTTCATGGATGTCCATGTTGGTACACATGCACCAAATTGTGTACCGATCAGGGAAAGTACACTACGTACGCGTTCATGATGTCCATGTTGGTACAAGTTGCCGGTCAGGATAGCCGTGCACCAAAATTGTGTACCGATCAGGGAAAGTACAACACGGAGGGCGCAGCCCGAGCGTACGCGTTCATGGATGTCCATGTTGGTACACATGCACCAAAATTGTGTACCGATCAGGGAAAGTACACTACGTACGCGTTCATGGATGTCCATGTTGGTACAAGTTGCCGGTCAGGATAGCCGTGCACCAAATTGTGTACCGATCAGGGAAAGTACAACACGGAGGGCGCAGCCCGAGCGTACGCGTTCATGGATGTCCATGTTGGTACACATGCACCAAAATTGTGTACCGATCAGGGGAAAGTACAACACGGAGGGCGCAGCCCGAGCGTACGCGTTCATGGATGTCCATGTGGTACACATGCACCAAAATTTTGTACCGATCAGGGAAAGTACAACACGGGGGCGCAGCCCGAGCGTACGCGTTCATGGATGTCCCGTTGGTACACATGCACCAAAATTGGTACCGATCAGGGAAAGTACACTACGTACGCGTTCATGGATGTCCATGTTGGTAAAAGTGCGGTCAGGATACGTGCACCAAAATTGTGTACCGATCAGGGAAAGTACAACACGGAGGGCGCAGCCCGAGCGTACGCGTTCATGGATGTCCATGTTGGTACACATGCACCAAAATGTGTACCGATCAGGGAAAGTACAACACGGAGGGCGCAGCCGAGCGTACGCGTTCATGGATGTCCATGTTGGTACAATCTACATGTACGTACCTAGTTTTTGTGTCAAAGTTGCATAAAGTGCTTGTATGCTTAAAATGCTTCTCAACCGGTCACCTTTTGGCCGCCTTTATAGACAGAAACCTAGAAGATACGCCGAGGGCGGTAGCCCGAGGGGAAACTCGCGATTTGTGTTTTTCCATTCGCACGGGACGACGAAATGAGCTCTGTGCACATCGTGCCGAAAACTGTCTTCTCCACCTTGTTTTTGTCCGTCTGATCATAAAACACCCTTATTTGTGTACCACTTAGATGCGCAGCCCAAACGTACGCGTTAATGTTAATTTTGTATACACTACATGTATGTTCCTAGGATTTGGTAATTGAGCAACACACATTCCCCGACCGTCGCGGACACCATTCTTGGACAGAAGTCCTAGTACGTAGAGTACTTTCCCTAGGTATGTGCCCGTTCGTGACTATCGTTGCGTGCATACGGACACGCTTGGGTATGTTTACCATACAAGGTTTACTAGGGAAACCTGCTTGCTCGACCATTGCCCTCCCGTCGCGGACACCATTCTTGGACAGAAGTCCTAGTACGTAGAGTACTTTCCTAGGTATGTGCCCGTTCGTGACTATCGTTGCGTGCATACGGACACGCTTGGGTATGTTTACCATACAAGGTTTACTAGGGAAACCTGCTTGCTCGACCATTGCCCTCCCGTCGCGGACACCATTCTTGGACAGAAGTCCTAGTACGTAGAGTACTTCCCTAGGTATGTGCCCGTTCGTGACTATCGTTGCGTGCATACGACACGCTTGGGTATGTTTACCATACAAGGTTTACTAGGGAAAACTGCTTGCTCGACCATTGCCCTCCCGTCGCGGACACCATTCTTGGACAGAAGTCCTAGTACGTAGAGTACTTTCCCTAGGTATGTGCCCGTTCGTGACTATCGTTGCGTGCATACGGACACGCTTGGGTATGTTTACCATACAAGGTTTACTAGGGAAACCAGGAAGGAATTCTAGGCACACGTTTTGTTCCATCCACAGTAACTTTCGTTCTCTTAAGGTAGCTATTTAACTTGTTTGCCATGATAAGCAACCTGCTTCCCCGACCGTCGCGGACACCATTCTTGGACAGAAGTCCTAGTACGTAGAGTACTTTCCCTAGGTATGTGCCGTTCGTGACTATCGTTGCGTGCATACGGACACGCTTGGGTATGTTTACCATACAAGGTTTACTAGGGAAACCTGCTTGCTCGACCATTGCCCTCCCGTCGCGGACACCATTCTTGGACAGAAGTCCTAGTACGTAGAGTACTTTCCCTAGGTATGTGCCCGTTCGTGGACTATCGTTGCGTGCATACGGACACGCTTGGGTATGTTTACCATACAAGGTTACTAGGGAAACCCAGGAAGGAATTCTAGGCACACGTTTTGTTCCATAACACAGTAACTTTCGTTTCTTAAGGTAGCTATTTAACGGTTTGCCATGATAAGCAACCTGCTTCCCGACCGTCGCGGACACCATTCTTGGACAGAAGTCCTAGTACGTAGAGTACTTTCCCTAGGTATGTGCCCGTTCGTGACTATCGTTGCGTGCATACGGACACGCTTGGGTATGTTTACCATACAAGGTTTACTAGGGAAACCTGCTTGCTCGACCATTGCCCTCCCGTCGCGGACACCATTCTTGGACAGAAGTCCTAGTACGTAGAGTACTTTCCCTAGGTATGTGCCCGTTCGTGACTATCGTTGCGTGCATACGGACACGCTTGGGTATGTTTACCATACAAGGTTTACTAGGGAAACCTGCTTGCTCGACCATTGCCCTCCCGTCGCGGACACCATTCTTGGACAGAAGTCCTAGTACGTAGAGTACTTTCCCTAGGTATGTGCCCGTTCGTGACTATCGTTGCGTGCATACGGACACGCTTGGGTATGTTTACATACAAGGTTACTAGGGAAAACTGCTTGCTCGACCATTGCCCTCCCGTCGCGGACACCATTCTTGGACAGAAGTCCTAGTACGTAGAGTACTTTCCTAGGTATGTGCCCGTTCGTGACTATCGTTGCGTGCATACGGACACGCTTGGGTATGTTTACCATACAAGGTTTACTAGGGAAACCTGCTTGCTCGACCATTGCCCTCCCGTCGCGGACACCATTCTTGGACAGAAGTCCTAGTACGTAGAGTACTTTCCTAGGTATGTGCCCGTTCGTGACTATCGTTGCGTGCATACGGACACGCTTGGGTATGTTTACCATACAAGGTTTACTAGGGAAAACAGGAGGAATTCTAGGCACACGTTTTGTTCCATCCACAGTAACCTTCGTTCTCTTAAGGTAGCATTTAACTGTTTGCCATGATAGCAACCTGCTTCCCGACCGTCGCGGACACCATTCTTGGACAGAAGTCTAGTACGTAGAGTACTTTCCCTAGGTATGTGCCCGTTCGTGACTATCGTTGCGTGCATACGGACACGCTTGGGTATGTTTACCATACAAGGTTTACTAGGGAAACCTGCTTGCTCGACCATTGCCCTCCCGTCGCGGACACCATTCTTGGACAGAAGTCCTAGTACGTAGAGTACTTTCCCTAGGTATGTGCCCGTTCGTGACTATCGTTGCGTGCATACGGACACGCTGGGTATGTTTACCATACAAGGTTTACTAGGGAAACCTGCTTGCTCGACCATTGCCCTCCCGTCGCGGACACCATTCTTGGACAGAAGTCCTAGTACGTAGAGTACTTTCCCTAGGTATGTGCCCGTTCGTGACTATCGTTGCGTGCATACGGACACGCTTGGGTATGTTACCATACAAGGTTTACTAGGGAAACCTGCTTGCTCGACCATTGCCCTCCCGTCGCGGACACCATTCTTGGACAGAAGTCCTAGTACGTAGAGTACTTTCCTAGGTATGTGCCCGTTCGTGACTATCGTTGCGTGCATACGGACACGCTTGGGTATGTTTACCATACAAGGTTTACTAGGGAAACCTGCTTGCTCGACCATTGCCCTCCCGTCGCGGACACCATTCTTGGACAGAAGTCCTAGTACGTAGAGTACTTTCCCTAGGTATGTGCCCGTTCGTGACTATCGTTGCGTGCATACGGACACGCTTGGGTATGTTTACCATACAAGGTTTACTAGGGAAACCTGGAAGGAATTCTGGACACATTCTTGTTCCATGTAGAGTAACTTTTCGTTCGTCTTAAGGTAGCAATTGACACTTGTTTGACATGTTAAGAAACCTGCTTTTCCCCTCCCGTCGCGGACACCATTCTTGGACAGAAGTCCTAGTACGTAGAGTACTTTCCCTAGGTATGTGCCCGTTCGTGACTATCGTTGCGTGCATACGGACACGCTTGGGTATGTTTACCATACAAGGTTTACTAGGGAAACCTGCTTGCTCGACCATTGCCCTCCCGTCGCGGACACCATTCTTGGACAGAAGTCCTAGTACGTAGAGTACTTTCCTAGGTATGTGCCCGTTCGTGACTATCGTTGCGTGCATACGGACACGCTTGGGTATGTTTACCATACAAGGTTTACTAGGGAAACCTGCTTGCTCGACCATTGCCCTCCCGTCGCGGACACCATTCTTGGACAGAAGTCCTAGTACGTAGAGTACTTTCCCTAGGTATGTGCCCGTTCGTGACTATCGTTGCGTGCATACGGACACGCTTGGGTATGTTTACCATACAAGGTTTACTAGGGAAACCTGCTTGCTCGACCATTGCCCTCCCGTCGCGGACACATTCTTGGACAGAAGTCCTAGTACGTAGAGTACTTTCCCTAGGTATGTGCCCGTTCGTGACTATCGTTGCGTGCATACGGACACGCTTGGGTATGTTTACCATACAAGGTTTACTAGGGAAACCTGCTTGCTCGACCATTGCCCTCCCGTCGCGGACACCATTCTTGGACAGAAGTCCTAGTACGTAGAGTACTTTCCTAGGTATGTGCCCGTTCGTGACTATCGTTGCGTGCATACGGACACGCTTGGGTATGTTTACCATACAAGGTTTACTAGGGAAACCTGCTTGCTCGACCATTGCCCTCCCGTCGCGGACACCATTCTTGGACAGAAGTCCTAGTACGTAGAGTACTTTCCCTAGGTATGTGCCCGTTCGTGACTATCGTTGCGTGCATACGGACACGCTTGGGTATGTTTACCATACAAGGTTTACTAGGGAAACCTGCTTGCTCGACCATTGCCCTCCCGTCGCGGACACCATTCTTGGACAGAAGTCCTAGTACGTAGCGTTCTTTATGTACTTGATCAGTTTGTATGCCTTCGCTTTGTTCCATCGACACTTGCTACTGCTCACTAAGGGGTTTTTGTTGTGATGTGTACGATAAGCCACCGTCTATCCTATCCGGCACTTTTCAACACTTTTACCCAAGTCATAGGAACGTAGTGTACTTCCCTGATCGGTACACAATTTTGGTGCACGGCTATCCTGACGGCAACTTGTACCAACATGGACATCCATGAACGCGTACGCTCGGGCTGCGCCCTCCGTGTTGTACTTTCCTGATCGGTACACAATTTTGTGCACGGCTATCCTGACCGGCAAATGTACCAACATGGACATCCATGAACGCGTACGCTCGGGCTGCGCCTCCGTGTTGTACTTTCCCTGATCGGTACACAATTTTGGTGCACGGCTATCCTGACCGGCAACTTGTACCAACATGGACATCCATGAACGCGTACGCTCTGGATGTTAGAAGTTTAGAATCTTTCTAATGCTTTTCTAATGCAAGAATCTGGAGTTAGAAGTATAGATTTCTTTCTAATGCTTTTCTAATGAAGAATATGGATGTTAGAAGTATAGATATCTTTCTAATGCTTTTCTAATGCAAGAATATGGATGTTAGAAGTATATTATCTTTCTAATGCTTTCTAATGAAGAATATGGATGTTAGAAGTATAGATATCTTTCTATGCTTTTCTAATGCAAGAATATGGATGTTAGAAGTATAGATATCTTTCAAATGCTTTTCTAATGAAGAATCTGGATGTTAGAAGTATAGATATCTTTCTAATGCTTTCTAATGCAAGAATATGGATGTTAGAAGTATAGATATCTTTCTAATGCTTTTTCTAATGAAGAATTGGATGTTAGAAGTATAGATTCTTTCTAATGCTTCTCTAATGAAGAATATGGATGTTAGAAGTATAGATATCTTTCTAATGCTTTTCTAATGAAGAATGCGGATGTTAGAAGTATAGATATCTTTCTAATGCTTTTCTAATGCAAGAATATGGATGTTAGAAGTATAGATATCTTTCTAATGCTTTTCTAATGAAGAATATGGATGTTAGAATAGATATCTTTATAATGCTTTTCTAATGAAGAATCTGGATGTTAGAAGTATAGATATCTTTCTAATGCTTTTCTAATGAAGAATATGGATGTTAGAAGTATAGATATCTTTCTAATGCTTTTCTAATGAAGAATATGGATGTTAGAAGTATAGATATCTTTCTAATGCTTTTCTAATGAAGAATATGGATGTAGAAGTATAGATTTCTTTCTAATGCTTTTCTAATGAAGAATTGGATGTTAGAAGTATATATATCTTTCTAATGCTTTTCTAATGAAGAATATGGATGTTAGAAGTATAGATTCTTCTAATGCTTGTTAATGAAGAATATGGATGGTAGAAGTATAGATTCTTTCTAATGCTTTCTAATGAAGAATAGGATGTTAGAAGTAAGATATCTTTCTAATGCTTTTCTAATGAAGAATATGGATGTTAGAAGTATAGATATCTTTCAAATGCTTTTCTAACGAAGAATCTGGATGTTAGAAGTATAGATATCTTTCTAATGCTTTTCTAATGAAGAATATGGATTAAGAAGTATAGATATCTTTCTAATGCTTTTCTAATGAAGAATATGGATGTTAGAAGTATAGATATCTTTCTAATGCTTTTCTAATGAAGAATATGGATGTTAGAAGTATAGATATCTTTCTAATGCTTTTCTAATGAAGAATATGGATGTTAGAAGTATAGATATCTTTCTAATGCTTTTCTAATGAAGAATCTGGATGTTAGAAGTATAGATATCTTTCTAAATGCTTTTCTAATGAAGAATATGGATGTTAGAAGTATAGATATCTTTCTAATGCTTTTCTAATGAAGAATATGGATGTTAGAAGTATAGATATCTTTCTAATGCTTTTCTAATGAAGAATCTGGATGTTAGAAGTATAGATATCTTTCTAATGCTTTTCTAATGAAGAATATGGATGTTAGAAGTATAGATATCTTTCTAATGCTTTTCTAATGAAGAATCTGGATGTTAGAAGTATAGATATCTTTCTAATGCTTTTCTAATGAAGAATATGGATGTTAGAAGTATCTTCTAATCTTTTCTAATGCTTTTCTAATGAAGAATAGGATGTTAGAAGTAAGATATCTTTCTAATGCTTTTCTAATGAAGAATATGGATGTTAGAAAGTATAGATATCTTTCTAATGCTTTTCTAATGAAGAATATGGATGTTAGAAGTATAGATATCTTTCTAATGCTTTTCTAATGAAGAATCTGGATGTTAGAAGTATAGATATCTTTCTAATGCTTTTCTAATGAAGAATATGGATGTTAGAAGTATAGATATCTTTCTAATGCTTTTCTAATGCATAATGGATGTTAGAAGTATATATCTTTCTAATGCTTTTCTAATGAAGAATATGGATGTTAGAAGTATAGATATCTTTCTAATGCTTTTCTAATGAAGAATATGGATGTTAGAAGTATAGATATCTTTCTAATGCTTTTCTAATGAAGAATATGGATGTTAGAAGTATAGATATCTTTCTAATGCTTTTCTAATGAAGAATATGGATGTTAGAAGTATAGATATCTTTCTAATGCTTTTCTAATGAAGAATATGGATGTTAGAAGTATAGATATCTTTCTAATGCTTTTCTAATGAAGAATATGGATGTTAGAAGTATAATATCTTTCTAATGCTTTTCTAATGAAGAATATGGATGTTAGAAGTATAGATATCTTTCTAATGCTTTTCTAATGAAGAATATGGATGTTAGAAGTATAGATATCTTTCTAATGCTTTTCTAATGAAGAATCTGGATGTTAGAAGTATAGATTCTTTCTAATGCTTTTCTAATGAAGAATATGGATGTTAGAAGTATAGATATCTTCTAATGCTAATGCTTTTCTAATGAAGAATCTGGATGTTAGAAGTATAGATATCTTTCTAATGCTTTTCTAATGAAGAATTGGATGTTAGAAGTATAGATATCTTTCTAATGCTTTTCTAATGAAGAATCTGGATGTTAGAAGTATAGATATCTTTCTAATGCTTTTCTAATGAAGAATATGGATGTTAGAAGTATAGATATCTTTCTAATGCTTTTCTAATGAAGAATATGGATGTTAGAAGTATAGATATCTTTCTAATGCTTTTCTAATGAAGAATATGGATGTTAGAAGTATAGATATCTTTCTAATGCTTTTCTAATGAAGAATATGGATGTTAGAAGTATAGATATCTTTCTAATGCTTTTCTAATGAAGAATATGGATGTAAAAGTATAGATATCTTTCTAATGCTTTTCTAATGAAGAATATGGATGTTAGAAGTATAGATATCTTTCTAATGCTTTTCTAATGAAGAATCTGGATGTTAGAAGTATAGATATCTTTCTAATGCTTTTCTAATGAAGAATATGGATGTTAGAAGTATAGATATCTTTCTAATGCTTTTCTAATGAAGAATCTGGATGTTAGAAGTATAGATATCTTTCTAATGCTTTTCTAATGAAGAATATGGATGTTAGAAGTATAGATATCTTTCTAATGCTTTTCTAATGAAGAATCTGGATGTTAGAAGTATAGATATCTTTCTAATGCTTTTCTAATGAAGAATATGGATGTTAGAAGTAAGATATCTTTCTAATGCTTTTCTAATGAAGAATATGGATGTTAGAAGTATAGATATCTTTCTAATGCTTTTCTAATGAAGAATATGGATGTTAGAAGTATAGATATCTTTCTAATGCTTTTCTAATGAAGAATATGGATGTTAGAAGTATAGATTCTTTCTAATGCTTTTCTAATGAAGAATATGGATGTTAGAAGTATAGATATCTTTCTAATGCTTTTCTAATGAAGAAATGGATGTTAGAAGTATAGATATCTTTCTAATGCTTTTCTAATGAAGAATATGGATGTTAGAAGTATAGATATCTTTCTAATGCTTTTCTAATGAAGAATCTGGATGTTAGAAGTATAGATATCTTTCTAATGCTTTTCTAATGAAGAATCTGGATGTTAGAAGTATAGATATCTTTCTAATGCTTTTCTAATGAAGATATGGATGTTAGAAGTATAGATATCTTTCTAATGCTTTTCTAATGAAGAATCTGGATGTTAGAAGTATAGATATCTTTCTAATGCTTTTCTAATGAAGAATCTGGATGTTAGAAGTATAGATATCTTTTTCTAATGCTTTTCTAATGAAGAATATGGATGTTAGAAGTATAGATATCTTTCTAATGCTTTTCTAATGAAGAATATGGATGTTAGAAGTATAGATATCTTTCTAATGCTTTTCTAATGAAGAATATGGATGTTAGAAGTATAGATATCTTTCTAATGCTTTTCTAATGAAGAATATGGATGTTAGAAGTATAGATATCTTTCTAATGCTTTTCTAATGAAGAATATGGATGTTAGAAGTATAGATATCTTTCTAATGCTTTTCTAATGAAGAATATGGATGTTAGAAGTATAGATATCTTTCTAATGCTTTTCTAATGAAGAATATGGATGTTAGAAGTATAGATATCTTTCTAATGCTTTTCTAATGAAGAATATGGATGTTAGAAGTATAGATATCTTTCTAATGCTTTTCTAATGAAGAATATGGATGTTAGAAGTATAGATATCTTTCTAATGCTTTTCTAATGAAGAATATGGATGTTAGAAGTATAGATATCTTTCTAATGCTTTTCTAATGAAGAATATGGATGTTAGAAGTATAGATATCTTTCTAATGCTTTTCTAATGAAGAATATGGATGTTAGAAGTATAGATATCTTTCTAATGCTTTTCTAATGAAGAATATGGATGTTAGAAGTATAGATATCTTTCTAATGCTTTTCTAATGAAGAATCTGGATGTTAGAAGTATAGATATCTTTCTAATGCTTTTCTAATGAAGAATATGGATGTTAGAAGTATAGATATCTTTCTAATGCTTTTCTAATGAAGAATCTGGATGTTAGAAGTATAGATATCTTTCTAATGCTTTTCTAATGAAGAATATGGATGTTAGAAGTATAGACATTCATGAATGCTTACGCTCGGGCTGCGCCCTCCTGTTGTACTTTCCTGATCGGTACACAATTTTGGTGCACGGCTATCCTGACCGGCAACTTGTACCAACATGGACATCCATGAACTGCGTACGCTCTGGATGTTAGAAGTATAGATATCTTTCTAATGCTTTTCTAATGAAGAATATGGATGTTAGAAGTATAGATATCTTTCTAATGCTTTTCTAATGAAGAATATGGATGTTAGAAGTATAGATATCTTTCTAATGCTTTCTAATGAAGAATCTGGATGTTAGAAGTATAGATATCTTTCTAATGCTTTTCTAATGAAGAATATGGATGTTAGAAGTATAGATATCTTTCTAATGCTTTTCTAATGAAGAATCTGGATGTTAGAAGTATAGATATCTTTCTAATGCTTTTCTAATGAAGAATATGGATGTTAGAAGTATAGATATCTTTCTAATGCTTTTCTAATAAGAATCTGGATGTTAGAAGTATAGATATCTTTCTAATGCTTTTCTAATGAAGAATATGGATGTTAGAAGTATAGATATCTTTCTAATGCTTTTCTAATGAAGAATATGGATGTTAGAAGTATAGATATCTTTCTAATGCTTTTCTAATGAAGAATATGGATGTTAGAAGTATAGATATCTTTCTAATGCTTTTCTAATGAAGAATATGGATGTTAGAAGTATAGATATCTTTCTAATGCTTTTCTAATGAAGAATATGGATGTTAGAAGTATAGATATCTTTCTAATGCTTTTCTAATGAAGAATATGGATGTTAGAAGTATAGATATCTTTCTAATGCTTTTCTAATGAAGAATATGGATGTTAGAAGTATAGATATCTTTCTAATGCTTTTCTAATGAAGAATATGGATGTTAGAAGTATAGATATCTTTCTAATGCTTTTCTAATGAAGAATATGGATGTTAGAAGTATAGATATCTTTCTAATGCTTTTCTAATGAAGAATATGGATGTTAGAAGTATAGATATATTTCTAATGCTTTTCTAATGAAGAATCTGGATGTTAGAAGTATAGATATCTTTCTAATGCTTTTCTAATGAAGAATATGGATGTTAGAAGTATAGATATCTTTCTAATGCTTTTCTAATGAAGAATATGGATGTTAGAAGTATAGATATCTTTCTAATGCTTTTCTAATGAAGAATATGGATGTTAGAAGTATAGATATTCTTGAATGCGTTACGCTAGGCTGCGCCCTCCGTGTTGTACTTTCCCTGATCGGTACAATTTTGGTGCACGGCTATCCTACCGGCAACTTGTACCAAATGGACATCCATGATGCGTACGCTCTGGATGTTAGAAGTATAGATATCTTTCTAATGCTTTTCTAATGAAGAATATGGATGTTAGAAGTATAGATATCTTTCTAATGCTTTTCTAATGAAGAATATGGATGTTAGAAGTATAGATATCTTTCTAATGCTTTTCTAATGAAGAATATGGATGTTAGAAGTATAGATATCTTTCTAATGCTTTTCTAATGAAGAATATGGATGTTAGAAGTATAGATATCTTTCTAATGCTTTTCTAATGAAGAATATGGATGTTAGAAGTATAGATATCTTTCTAATGCTTTTCTAATGAAGAATATGGATGTTAGAAGTATAGATATCTTTCTAATGCTTTTCTAATGAAGAATATGGATGTTAGAAGTATAGATATCTTTCTAATGCTTTTCTAATGAAGAATATGGATGTTAGAAGTATAGATATCTTTCTAATGCTTTTCTAATGAAGAATATGGATGTTAGAAGTATAGATATCTTTCTAATGCTTTTCTAATGAAGAATATGGATGTTAGAAGTATAGATATCTTTCTAATGCTTTTCTAATGAAGAATCTGGATGTTAGAAGTATAGATATCTTTCTAATGCTTTTCTAATGAAGAATATGGATGTTAGAAGTATAGATATCTTTCTAATGCTTTTCTAATGAAGAATATGGATGTTAGAAGTATAGATATCTTTCTAATGCTTTTCTAATGAAGAATATGGATGTTAGAAGTATAGATATCTTTCTAATGCTTTTCTAATGAAGAATCTGGATGTTAGAAGTATAGATATCTTTCTAATGCTTTTCTAATGAAGAATATGGATGTTAGAAGTATAGATATCTTTCTAATGCTTTTCTAATGAAGAATATGGATGTTAGAAGTATAGATATCTTTCTAATGCTTTCTAATGAAGAATATGGATGTTAGAAGTATAGATATCTTTCTAATGCTTTTCTAATGAAGAATATGGATGTTAGAAGTATAGATATCTTTCTAATGCTTTTCTAATGAAGAATATGGATGTTAGAAGTATAGATATCTTTCTAATGCTTTTCTAATGAAGAATATGGATGTTAGAAGTATAGATATCTTTCTAATGCTTTTCTAATGAAGAATCTGGATGTTAGAAGTATAGATATCTTTCTAATGCTTTTCTAATGAAGAATATGGATGTTAGAAGTATAGATATCTTTCTAATGCTTTTCTAATGAAGAATCTGGATGTTAGAAGTATAGATATCTTTCTAATGCTTTTCTAATGAAGAATATGGATGTTAGAAGTATAGATATTTTTCTAATGCTTTCTAATGAAGAATCTGGATGTTAGAAGTATAGATATCTTTCTAATGCTTTTCTAATGAAGAATATGGATGTTAGAAGTATAGATATCTTTCTAATGCTTTTCTAATGAAGAATATGGATGTTAGAAGTATAGATATCTTTCTAATGCTTTTCTAATGAAGAATATGGATGTTAGAAGTATAGATATCTTTCTAATGCTTTTCTAATGAAGAATATGGATGTTAGAAGTATAGATATCTTTCTAATGCTTTTCTAATGAAGAATATGGATGTTAGAAGTATAGATATCTTTCTAATGCTTTTCTAATGAAGAATATGGATGTTAGAAGTATAGATATCTTTCTAATGCTTTTCTAATGAAGAATATGGATGTTATAAGTATAGATATCTTTCTAATGCTTTTCTAATGAAGAATATGGATGTTAGAAGTATAGATATCTTTCTAATGCTTTTCTAATGAAGAATATGGATGTTAGAAGTATAGATATCTTTCTAATGCTTTTCTAATGAAGAATATGGATGTTAGAAGTATAGATATCTTTCTAATGCTTTTCTAATGAAGAATCTGGATGTTAGAAGTATAGATATCTTTCTAATGCTTTTCTAATGAAGAATATGGATGTTAGAAGTATAGATATCTTTCTAATGCTTTTCTAATGAAGAATCTGGATGTTAGAAGTATAGATATCTTTCTAATGCTTTTCTAATGAAGAATATGGATGTTAGAAGTATAGACATTCATGAACGCGTACGCTCGGGCTGCGCCCTCCGTGTTGTACTTTCCCTGATCGGTACACAATTTTGGTGCACGGCTATCCTGACCGGCAACTTGTACCAACATGGACATCCATGAACGCGTACGCTCTGGATGTTAGAAGTATAGATATCTTTCTAATGCTTTTCTAATGAAGAATATGGATGTTAGAAGTATAGATATCTTTCTAATGCTTATCTAATGAAGAATATGGATGTTAGAAGTATAGATATCTTTCTAATGCTTTTCTAATGAAGAATATGGATGTAAGAAGTATAGATATCTTTCTAATGCTTTTCTAATGAAGAATATGGATGTTAGAAGTATAGATTTCTTTCTAATGCTTTTCTAATGAAGAATCTGGATGTTAGAAGTATAGATATCTTTCTAATGCTTTTCTAATGAAGAATATGGATGTTAGAAGTATAGATATCTTTCTAATGCTTTTCTAATGAAGAATATGGATGTTAGAAGTATAGATATCTTTCTAATGCTTTTCTAAATAAGAATCTGGATGTTAGAAGTATAGATATCTTTCTAATGCTTTTCTAATGAAGAATATGGATGTTAGAAGTATAGATATCTTTCTAATGCTTTTCTAATGAAGAATATGGATGTTAGAAGTATAGATATCTTTCTAATGCTTTTCTAATGAAGAATATGGATGTTAGAAGTATAGATATCTTTCTAATGCTTTTCTAATGAAGAATATGGATGTTAGAAGTATAGATATCTTTCTAATGCTTTTCTAATGAAGAATATGGATGTTAGAAGTATAGATATCTTTCTAATGCTTTTCTAATGAAGAATATGGATGTTAGAAGTATAGATATCTTTCTAATGCTTTTCTAATGAAGAATATGGATGTTAGAAGTATAGACATTCATGAACGCGTACGCTCGGGCTGCGCCCTCCGTGTTGTACTTTCCCTGATCGGTACACAATTTTTGTGCACGGCTATCCTGACCGGCAACTTGTACCAACATGGACATCCATGAACGCGTACGCTCTGGATGTTAGAAGTATAGATATCTTTCTAATGCTTTTCTAATGAAGAATATGGATGTTAGAAGTATAGATATCTTTCTAATGCTTTTCTAATGAAGAATATGGATGTTAGAAGTATAGATATCTTTCTAATGCTTTCTAATGAAGAATCTGGATGTTAGAAGTATAGATATCTTTCTAATGCTTTTCTAATGAAGAATATGGATGTTAGAAGTATAGATATCTTTCTAATGCTTTTCTAATGAAGAATCTGGATGTTAGAAGTATAGATATCTTTCTAATGCTTTTCTAATGAAGAATATGGATGTTAGAAGTATAGACATTCATGAACGCGTTACGCTCGGGCTGCGCCCTCCGTGTTGTAATTTCCCTGATCGGTACACAATTTTGGTGCACGGCTATCCTGACCGGCAACTTGTACCAACATGGACATCCATGAACGCGTACGCTCTGGATGTTAGAAGTATAGATATCTTTCTAATGCTTTTCTAATGAAGAATATGGATGTTAGAAGTATAGATATCTTTCTAATGCTTTTCTAATGAAGAATATGGATGTTAGAAGTATAGATATCTTTCTAATGCTTTTCTAATGAAGAATATGGATGTTAGAAGTATAGATATCTTTCTAATGCTTTTCTAATGAAGAATATGGATGTTAGAAGTATAGATATCTTTCTAATGCTTTTCTAATGAAGAATCTGGATGTTAGAAGTATAGATATCTTTCTAATGCTTTTCTAATGAAGAATATGGATGTTAGAAGTATAGATATCTTTCTAATGCTTTTCTAATGAAGAATATGGATGTTAGAAGTATAGATATCTTTCTAATGCTTTTCTAATGAAGAATCTGGATGTTAGAAGTATAGATATCTTTCTAATGCTTTTCTAATGAAGAATATGGATGTTAGAAGTATAGATATCTTTCTAATGCTTTTCTAATGAAGAATATGGATGTTAGAAGTATAGATATCTTTCTAATGCTTTTCTAATGAAGAATATGGATGTTAGAAGTATAGATATCTTTCTAATGCTTTTCTAATGAAGAATATGGATGTTAGAAGTATAGATATCTTTCTATGCTTTTCTAATGAAGAATATGGATGTTAGAAGTATAGATATCTTTCTAATGCTTTTCTAATGAAGAATATGGATGTTAGAAGTATAGATATCTTTCTAATGCTTTTCTAATGAAGAATCGGATGTTAGAAGTATAGATATCTTTCTAATGCTTTTCTAATGAAGAATATGGATGTTAGAAGTATAGATATCTTTCTAATGCTTTTCTAATGAAGAATATGGATGTTAGAAGTATAGATATCTTTCTAATGCTTTTCTAATGAAGAATATGGATGTTAGAAGTATATATATCTTTCTAATGCTTTTCTAATGAAGAATATGGATGTTAGAAGTATATATATCTTTCTAATGCTTTTCTAATGAAGAATATGGATGTTAGAAGTATAGATATCTTTCTAATGCTTTTCTAATGAAGAATATGGATGTTAGAAGTATAGATATCTTTCTAATGCTTTTCTAATGAAGAATATGGATGTTAGAAGTATAGATATCTTTCTAATGCTTTTCTAATGAAGAATATGGATGTTAGAAGTATAGATATCTTTCTAATGCTTTTCTAATGAAGAATCTGGATGTTAGAAGTATAGATATCTTTCTAATGCTTTTCTAATGAAGAATATGGATTTAGAAGTATAGATATCTTTCTAATGCTTTTCTAATGAAGAATCTGGTTGTTAGAAGTATAGATTTTTTCTAATGCTTTTCTAATGAAGAATATGGATGTTAGAAGTATATATTCTTTCTAATGCCTTTCTAATGAAGAATCTGGATGTTAGAAGTATAGATATCTTTCTAATGCTTTTCTAATGAAGAATATGGATGTTAGAAGTATAGATATTTTCTAATGCTTTTCTAATACAAGAATCTGGATGTTAGAAGTATAGATATCTTTCTAATGCTTTTCTAATGCAAGAATATGGATGTTAGAAGTATAGATATCTTTCTAATGCTTTTCTAATGAAGAATATGGATGTTAGAAGTATAGATATCTTTCTAATGCTTTTCTAATGAAGAATATGGATGTTAGAAGTATAGATATCTTTCTAATGCTTTTCTAATGCAAGAATATGGATGTTAGAAGTATAGATATCTTTCTAATGCTTTTCTAATGAAGAATATGGATGTAAGAAGTATAGATATCTTTCTAATGCTTTTCTAATGAAGAATATGGATGTTAGAAGTATAGATATATTTCTAATGCTTTTCTAATGAAGAATCTGGATGTTAGAAGTATAGATATCTTTCTAATGCTTTTCTAATGAAGAATATGGATGTTAGAAGTATAGATATCTTTCTAATGCTTTTCTAATGAAGAATCTGGATGTTAGAAGTATAGATTTATTTCTAATGCTTTTCTAATGAAGAATATGGATGTTAGAAGTATATATTTCTTTCTAATGCCTTTCTAATGAAGAATCTGGATGTTAGAAGTATAGATATCTTTCTAATGCTTTTCTAATGAAGAATATGGATGTTAGAAGTATAGATATCTTTCTAATGCTTTTCTAATGAAGAATATGGATGTTAGAAGTATAGATATCTTTCTAATGCTTTTCTAATGAAGAATATGGATGTTAGAAGTATAGATATCTTTCTAATGCTTTTCTAATGAAGAATCTGGATGTTAGAAGTATAGATTTCTTTCTAATGCTTTTCTAATGAAGAATATGGATGTTAGAAGTATAGATTTCTTTCTAATGCTTTTCTAATGAAGAATATGGATGTTAGAAGTATAGATATATTTCTAATGCTTTTCTAATGAAGAATATGGATGTTAGAAGTATAGATATTTTTCTAATGCTTTTCTAATACAAGAATCTGGATGTTAGAAGTATAGATTTCTTTCTAATGCTTTTCTAAAGAAGAATCTGGATGTTAGAAGTATAGATTTCTTTCTAATGCTTTTCTAATGAAGAATATGGATGTTAGAAGTATAGATATCTTTCTAATGCTTTTCTAATGAAGAATCTGGATGTTAGAAGTATAGATATCTTTCTAATGCTTTTCTAATGAAGAATCTGGATGTTAGAAGTATAGATATCTTTCTAATGCTTTTCTAATGAAGAATATGGATGTTAGAAGTATAGATATCTTTCTAATGCTTTTCTAATGAAGAATATGGATGTTAGAAGTATAGATATCTTTCTAATGCTTTTCTAATGAAGAATATGGATGTTAGAAGTATAGATATCTTTCTAATGCTTTTCTAATGAAGAATATGGATGTTAGAAGTATAGATATCTTTCTAATGCTTTTCTAATGAAGAATATGGATGTTAGAAGTATAGATATCTTTCTAATGCTTTTCTAATGAAGAATATGGATGTTAGAAGTATAGATATTTTCTAATGCTTTTCTAATGAAGAATATGGATGTTAGAAGTATAGATATCTTTCTAATGCTTTTCTAATGAAGAATATGGATGTTAGAAGTATAGATATCTTTCTAATGCTTTTCTAATGAAGAATATGGATGTTAGAAGTATAGATATCTTTCTAATGCTTTTCTAATGAAGAATATGGATGTTAGAAGTATAGATATCTTTCTAATGCTTTTCTAATGAAGAATATGGATGTTAGAAGTATAGATATCTTTCTAATGCTTTTCTAATGAAGAATATGGATGTAAGAAGTATAGATATCTTTCTAATGCTTTTCTAATGAAGAATATGGATGTTAGAAGTATAGATATCTTTCTAATGCTTTTCTAATGAAGAATGGATGTTATAAGTATAGATATCTTTCTAATGCTTTTCTAATGAAGAATATGGATGTTAGAAGTATAGATATCTTTCTAATGCTTTTCTAATGAAGAATCTGGATGTTAGAAGTATAGATATCTTTCTTATGCTTTTCTAATGAAGAATATGGATGTTAGAAGTATAGACATTCATGAACGCGTACGCTCGGGCTGCGCCCTCCGTGTTGTACTTTCCCTGATCGGTACACAATTTGGTGCACGGCTATCCTGACCGGCAACTTGTACCAACATGGACATCCATGAACGCGTACGCTCTGGATGTTAGAAGTATAGATATCTTTCTAATGCTTTTCTAATGAAGAATATGGATGCTAGAAGTATAGATATCTTTCTAATGCTTTTCTAATGAAGAATATGGATGTTAGAAGTATAGATATCTTTCTAATGCTTTTCTAATGCAAGAATCTGGATGTTAGAAGTATAGATATCTTTCTAATGCTTTTCTAATGAAGAATATGGATGTTAGAAGTATAGATATCTTTCTAATGCTTTTCTAATGAAGAATCTGGATGTTAGAAGTATAGATATCTTTCTAATGCTTTTCTAATGAAGAATATGGATGTTAGAAGTATAGATATTTTTCTAATGCTTTTCTAATACAAGAATCTGGATGTTAGAAGTATAGATATCTTTCTAATGCTTTTCTAATGCAAGAATATGGATGTTAGAAGTATAGATATCTTTCTAATGCTTTTCTAATGAAGAATATGGATGTTAGAAGTATAGATATCTTTCTAATGCTTTTCTAATGAAGAATATGGATGTTAGAAGTATAGATATCTTTCTAATGCTTTTCTAATGCAAGAATATGGATGTTAGAAGTATAGATATCTTTCTAATGCTTTTCTAATGAAGAATATGGATGTTAGAAGTATAGATATCTTTCTAATGCTTTTCTAATGAAGAATATGGATGTTAGAAGTATAGATATCTTTCTAATGCTTTTCTAATGAAGAATCTGGATGTTAGAAGTATAGATATCTTTCTAATGCTTTTCTAATGAAGAATATGGATGTTAGAAGTATAGATATCTTTCTAATGCTTTTCTAATGAAGAATATGGATGTAGAAGTATAGATATCTTTCTAATGCTTTTCTAATGCAAGAATATGGATGTTAGAAGTATAGATATATTTCTAATGCTTTTCTAATGAAGAATCTGGATGTTAGAAGTATAGATATCTTTCTAATGCTTTTCTAATGAAGAATATGGATGTTAGAAGTATAGATATCTTTCTAATGCTTTTCTAATGAAGAATCTGGATGTTAGAAGTATAGATATCTTTCTAATGCTTTTCTAATGAAGAATATGGATGTTAGAAGTATAGACATTCATGAACGCGTACGCTCGGTGCGCCCTCCGTGTTGTACTTTCCCTGATCGGTACACAATTTTGGTGCAGGCTATCCTGACCGGCAACTTGTACCAACATGGACATCCATGAACGCGTACGCTCTGGATGTTAGAAGTATAGATATCTTTCTAATGCTTTTCTAATGAAGAATATGGATGTTAGAAGTATAGATATCTTTCTAATGCTTTTCTAATGAAGAATATGGATGTTAGAAGTATAGATATCTTTCTAATGCTTTTCTAAGAAATATGGATGTTAGAAAGTATAGATATCTATTTCTAATGCTTTAGATGAGAATATGGATGATAGATTCTTTCTAATGCTTTTCTAATGAAGAATATGGATGTTAGAAGTATAGATATCTTTCTAATGCTTTTCTAATGAAGAATATGGATGTTAGAAGTATAGATATCTTTCTAATGCTTTTCTAATGAAGAATATGGATGTTAGAAGTATAGATATCTTTCTAATGCTTTTCTAATGAAGAATCTGGATGTTAGAAGTATAGATATCTTTCTAATGCTTTTCTAATGAAGAATATGGATGTTAGAAGTATAGATATCTTTCTAATGCTTTTCTAATGAAGAATATGGATGTTAGAAGTATAGATATCTTTCTAATGCTTTTCTAATGAAGAATATGGATGTTAGAAGTATAGATATCTTTCTAATGCTTTTCTAATGAAGAATCTGGATGTTAGAAGTATAGATATCTTTCTAATGCTTTTCTAATGAAGAATATGGATGTTAGAAGTATAGATATCTTTCTAATGCTTTTCTAATGAAGAATCTGGATGTTAGAAGTATAGATATCTTTCTAATGCTTTTCTAATGAAGAATATGGATGTTAGAAGTATAGATATCTTTCTAATGCTTTTCTAATGAAGAATCTGGATGTTAGAAGTATAGATATCTTTCTAATGCTTTTCTAATGAAAATATGGATGTTAGAAGTATAGATTCTTCTATGCTTTCTAATGAAGAATCTGGATGTTAGAAGTATAGATATCTTTCTAATGCTTTTCTAATGAAGAATATGGATGTTAGAAGTATAGATATCTTTCTAATGCTTTTCTAATGAAGAATCTGGATGTTAGAAGTATAGATATCTTTCTAATGCTTTTCTAATGAAGAATATGGATGTTAGAAGTATAGATATCTTTCTAATGCTTTTCTAATGAAGAATATGGATGTTAGAAGTATAGATATCTTTCTAATGCTTTTCTAATGAAGAATCTGGATGTTAGAAGTATAGATATCTTTCTAATGCTTTTCTAATGAAGAATATGGATGTTAGAAGTATAGATATCTTTCTAATGCTTTTCTAATGAAGAATATGGATGTTAGAAGTATAGATATCTTTCTAATGCTTTTCTAATGAAGAATATGGATGTTAGAAGTATAGATATCTTTCTAATGCTTTTCTAATGAAGAATATGGATGTTAGAAGTATAGATATCTTTCTAATGCTTTTCTAATGAAGAATATGGATGTTAGAAGTATAGATATCTTTCTAATGCTTTTCTAATGAAGAATATGGATGTTAGAAGTATAGATATCTTTCTAATGCTTTTCTAATGAAGAATATGGATGTTAGAAGTATAGACATTCATGAACGCGTACGCTCGGGCTGCGCCCTCCGTGTTGTACTTTCCCTGATCGGTACACAATTTTGGTGCAAGGCTATCCTGACCGGCAACTTGTACCAACATGGACATCCATGAACGCGTACGCTCTGGATGTTAGAAGTATAGATATCTTTCTAATGCTTTTCTAATGAAGAATATGGATGTTAGAAGTATAGATATCTTTCTAATGCTTTTCTAATGAAGAATATGGATGTTAGAAGTATAGATATCTTTCTAATGCTTTCTAATGAAGAATCTGGATGTTAGAAGTATAGATATCTTTCTAATGCTTTTCTAATGAAGAATATGGATGTTAGAAGTATAGATATCTTTCTAATGCTTTTCTAATGAAGAATCTGGATGTTAGAAGTATAGATATCTTTCTAATGCTTTTCTAATGAAGAATATGGATGTTAGAAGTATAGACATCATGAACGCGTACGCTCGGGCTGCGCCCTCCGTGTTTGTACTTTCCCTGATCGGTACACAATTTTGGTGCACGGCTATCCTGACCGGCAACTTGTACCAACATGGACATCCATGAACGCGTACGCTCTGGATGTTAGAAGTATAGATATCTTTCTAATGCTTTTCTAATGAAGAATATGGATGTTAGAAGTATAGATATCTTTCTAATGCTTTTCTAATGAAGAATATGGATGTTAGAAGTATAGATATCTTTCTAATGCTTTTCTAATGAAGAATCTGGATGTTAGAAGTATAGATATCTTTCTAATGCTTTTCTAATGAAGAATATGGATGTTAGAAGTATAGATTTCTTTCTAATGCTTTTCTAATGAAGAATATGGATGTTAGAAGTATAGATATCTTTCTAATGCTTTTCTAATGAAGAATATGGATGTTAGAAGTATAGATATCTTTCTAATGCTTTTCTAATGAAGAATATGGATGTTAGAAGTATAGATATCTTTCTAATGCTTTTCTAATACAAGAATCTGGATGTTAGAAGTATAGATATCTTTCTAATGCTTTTCTAATGAAGAATATGGATGTTAGAAGTATAGATATCTTTCTAATGCTTTTCTAATGAAGAATATGGATGTTAGAAGTATAGATATCTTTCTAATGCTTTTCTAATGAAGAATATGGATGTTAGAAGTATAGATATCTTTCTAATGCTTTTCTAATGAAGAATATGGATGTTAGAAGTATAGATATCTTTCTAATGCTTTTCTAATGAAGAATATGGATGTTAGAAGTATAGATATCTTTCTAATGCTTTTCTAATGAAGAATATGGATGTTAGAAGTATAGATATCTTTCTAATGCTTTTCTAATGAAGAATATGGATGTTAGAAGTATAGATATTCATGAACGCGTACGCTCGGGCTGCGCCTCCGTGTTGTACTTCCCTGATCGGTACACAATTTTGGTGCACGGCTATCCTGACCGGCAACTTGTACCAACATGGACATCCATGAAGCGTACGCTCTGGATGTTAGAAGTATAGATATCTTTCTAATGCTTTTCTAATGAAGAATATGGATGTTAGAAGTATAGATATCTTTCTAATGCTTTTCTAATGAAGAATATGGATGTTAGAAGTATAGATATCTTTCTAATGCTTTCTAATGAAGAATCTGGATGTTAGAAGTATAGATATCTTTCTAATGCTTTTCTAATGAAGAATATGGATGTTAGAAGTATAGATATCTTTCTAATGCTTTTCTAATGAAGAATCTGGATGTTAGAAGTATAGATATCTTTCTAATGCTTTTCTAATGAAGAATATGGATGTTAGAAGTATAGACATTCATGAACGCGTACGCTCGGGCTGCGCCCTCCGTGTTGTACTTTCCCTGATCGGTACCAATTTTGGTGCACGGCTATCCTGACGGCAACTTGTACCAACATGGACATCCATGAACGCGTACGCTCTGGATGTTAGAAGTATAGATATCTTTCTAATGCTTTTCTAATGAAGAATATGGATGTTAGAAGTATAGATATCTTTCTAATGCTTTTCTAATGAAGAATATGGATGTTAGAAGTATAGATATCTTTCTAATGCTTTCTAATGAAGAATATGGATGTTAGAAGTATAGATATCTTTCTAATGCTTTTCTAATGAAGAATATGGATGTTAGAAGTATAGATATCTTTCTAATGCTTTTCTAATGAAGAATCTGGATGTTAGAAGTATAGATATCTTTCTAATGCTTTTCTAATGAAGAATATGGATGTTAGAAGTATAGATATCTTTCTAATGCTTTTCTAATGAAGAATATGGATGTTAGAAGTATAGATATCTTTCTAATGCTTTTCTAATGAAGAATCTGGATGTTAGAAGTATAGATATCTTTCTAATGCTTTTCTAATGAAGAATATGGATGTTAGAAGTATAGATATCTTTCTAATGCTTTTCTAATGAAGAATATGGATGTTAGAAGTATAGATATCTTTCTAATGCTTTTCTAATGAAGAATATGGATGTTAGAAGTATAGATATCTTTCTAATGCTTTTCTAATGAAGAATGGATGTTAGAAGTATAGATATCTTTCTAATGCTTTTCTAATGAAGAATATGGATGTTAGAAGTATAGATATCTTTCTAATGCTTTTCTAATGAAGAATCTGGATGTTAGAAGTATAGATATCTTTCTAATGCTTTTCTAATGAAGAATATGGATGTTAGAAGTATAGATATCTTTCTAATGCTTTTCTAATGAAGAATATGGATGTTAGAAGTATAGATATCTTTCTAATGCTTTTCTAATGAAGAATATGGATGTTAGAAGTATAGATATCTTTCTAATGCTTTTCTAATGAAGAATATGGATGTTAGAAGTATAGATATCTTTCTAATGCTTTTCTAATGAAGAATATGGATGTTAGAAGTATAGATATCTTTCTAATGCTTTCTAATGAAGAATATGGATGTTAGAAGTATAGATATCTTTCTAATGCTTTTCTAATGAAGAATATGGATGTTAGAAGTATAGATATCTTTCTAATGCTTTTCTAATGAAGAATATGGATGTTAGAAGTATAGATATCTTTCTAATGCTTTTCTAATGAAGAATATGGATGTTAGAAGTATAGATATCTTTCTAATGCTTTTCTAATGAAGAATATGGATGTTAGAAGTATAGATATCTTTCTAATGCTTTTCTAATGAAGAATGGATGTTAGAAGTATAGATTTATTTCTAATGCTTTTCTAATGAAGAATATGGATGTTAGAAGTATAGATATCTTTCTAATGCTTTTCTAATGAAGAATATGGATGTTAGAAGTATAGATATCTTTCTAATGCTTTTCTAATGAAGAATATGGATGTTAGAAGTATAGATATTTTTCTAATGCTTTTCTAATGAAGAATCTGGATGTTAGAAGTATAGATATCTTTCTAATGCTTTTCTAATGAAGAATATGGATGTTAGAAGTATAGATATCTTTCTAATGCTTTTCTAATGAAGAATATGGATGTTAGAAGTATAGATATCTTTCTAATGCTTTTCTAATGAAGAATATGGATGTTAGAAGTATAGATATCTTTCTAATGCTTTTCTAATGAAGAATATGGATGTTAGAAGTATAGATATCTTTCTAATGCTTTTCTAATGAAGAATATGGATGTTAGAAGTATAGATATCTTTCTAATGCTTTTCTAATGAAGAATATGGATGTTAGAAGTATAGATATCTTTCTAATGCTTTTCTAATGAAGAATCTGGATGTTAGAAGTATAGATATCTTTCTAATGCTTTTCTAATGAAGAATATGGATGTTAGAAGTATAGATATCTTTCTAATGCTTTTCTAATGAAGAATCTGGATGTTAGAAGTATAGATATCTTTCTAATGCTTTTCTAATGAAGAATATGGATGTTAGAAGTATAGATTCTTTCTAATGCTTTCTAATGAAGAATATGGATGTTAGAAGTATAGATATCTTTCTAATGCTTTTCTAATGAAGAATATGGATGTTAGAAGTATAGATATCTTTCTAATGCTTTTCTAATGAAGAATATGGATGTTAGAAGTATAGATATCTTTCTAATGCTTTTCTAATGAAGAATATGGATGTTAGAAGTATAGATATCTTTCTAATGCTTTTCTAATGAAGAATATGGATGTTAGAAGTATAGATTTATTTCTAATGCTTTTCTAATGAAGAATATGGATGTTAGAAGTATAGATATCTTTCTAATGCTTTTCTAATGAAGAATATGGATGTTAGAAGTATAGATATCTTTCTAATGCTTTTCTAATGAAGAATATGGATGTTAGAAGTATAGATATCTTTCTAATGCTTTTCTAATACAAGAATCTGGATGTTAGAAGTATAGATATCTTTCTAATGCTTTTCTAATGAAGAATCTGGATGTTAGAAGTATAGATATCTTTCTAATGCTTTTCTAATGAAGAATATGGATGTTAGAAGTATAGATATCTTTCTAATGCTTTTCTAATGAAGAATCTGGATGTTAGAAGTATAGATATCTTTCTAATGCTTTTCTAATGAAGAATCTGGATGTTAGAAGTATAGATATCTTTCTAATGCTTTTCTAATGAAGAATATGGATGTTAGAAGTATAGATATCTTTCTAATGCTTTTCTAATGAAGAATATGGATGTTAGAAGTATAGATATCTTTCTAATGCTTTTCTAATGAAGAATATGGATGTTAGAAGTATAGATATCTTTCTAATGCTTTTCTAATGAAGAATATGGATGTTAGAAGTATAGATATCTTTCTAATGCTTTTCTAATGAAGAATATGGATGTTAGAAGTATAGATATCTTTCTAATGCTTTTTAATGAAGAATATGGATGTTAGAAGTATAGATATCTTTCTAATGCTTTTCTAATGAAGAATATGGATGTTAGAAGTATAGATATCTTTCTAATGCTTTTCTAATGAAGAATATGGATGTTAGAAGTATAGATATCTTTCTAATGCTTTTCTAATGAAGAATATGGATGTTAGAAGTATAGATATCTTTCTAATGCTTTTCTAATGAAGAATATGGATGTTAGAAGTATAGATATCTTTCTAATGCTTTTCTAATGAAGAATATGGATGTTAGAAGTATAGATATCTTTCTAATGCTTTTCTAATGAAGAATATGGATGTTAGAAGTATAGATATCTTTCTAATGCTTTTCTAATGAAGAATATGGATGTTAGAAGTATAGATATATTTCTAATGCTTTTCTAATGAAGAATCTGGATGTTAGAAGTATAGATATCTTTCTAATGCTTTTCTAATGAAGAATATGGATGTTAGAAGTATAGATATCTTTCTAATGCTTTTCTAATGAAGAATCTGGATGTTAGAAGTATAGATATCTTTCTAATGCTTTTCTAATGAAGAATATGGATGTTAGAAGTATAGACATTCATGAACGCGTACGCTCGGGCTGCGCCCTCCGTGTTGTACTTTCCCTGATCGGTACACAATTTTGGTGCACGGCTATCCTGACCGGCAACTTGTACCAACATGGACATCCATGAACGCGTACGCTCTGGATGTTAGAAGTATAGATATCTTTCTAATGCTTTTCTAATGAAGAATATGGATGTTAGAAGTATAGATATCTTTCTAATGCTTTTCTAATGAAGAATATGGATGTTAGAAGTATAGATATCTTTCTAATGCTTTTCTAATGAAGAATCTGGATGTTAGAAGTATAGATATCTTTCTAATGCTTTTCTAATGAAGAATATGGATGTTAGAAGTATATATTTTTCTAATGCTTTTCTAATGAAGAATCTGGATGTTAGAAGTATAGATATCTTTCTAATGCTTTTCTAATGAAGAATATGGATGTTAGAAGTATAGATATCTTTCTAATGCTTTTCTAATGAAGAATATGGATGTTAGAAGTATAGATATCTTTCTAATGCTTTTCTAATGAAGAATCTGGATGTTAGAAGTATAGATATCTTTCTAATGCTTTTCTAATGAAGAATATGGATGTTAGAAGTATAGATATCTTTCTAATGCTTTTCTAATGAAGAATATGGATGTTAGAAGTATAGATATCTTTCTAATGCTTTTCTAATGAAGAATATGGATGTTAGAAGTATAGATATCTTTCTAATGCTTTTCTAATGAAGAATATGGATGTTAGAAGTATAGATATCTTTCTAATGCTTTTCTAATGAAGAATATGGATGTTAGAAGTATAGATATCTTTCTAATGCTTTTCTAATGAAGAATATGGATGTTAGAAGTATAGATATCTTTCTAATGCTTTTCTAATGAAGAATATGGATGTTAGAAGTATAGATATTCATGAATGCGTACGCTCGGGCTGCGCCCTCCGTGTTGTACTTTCCCTGATCGGTACACAATTTTGGTGCACGGCTATCCTGACCGGCAACTTGTACTAACATGGACATCCATGAACGCGTACGCTCTGGATGTTAGAAGTATAGATATCTTTCTAATGCTTTTCTAATGAAGAATATGGATGTTAGAAGTATAGATATCTTTCTAATGCTTTTCTAATGAAGAATATGGATGTTAGAAGTATAGATATCTTTCTAATGCTTTCTAATGAAGAATCTGGATGTTAGAAGTATAGATATCTTTCTAATGCTTTTCTAATGAAGAATATGGATGTTAGAAGTATAGATATCTTTCTAATGCTTTTCTAATGAAGAATCTGGATGTTAGAAGTATAGATATCTTTCTAATGCTTTTCTAATGAAGAATATGGATGTTAGAAGTATAGATATTCATGAATGCGTACGCTCGGGCTGCGCCCTCCGTGTTGTACTTTCCCTGATCGGTACACAATTTTGGTGCACGCTATCCTGACCGGCAACTTGTACCAACATGGACATCATGACGCGTACGCTCTGGATGTTAGAAGTATAGATATCTTTCTAATGCTTTTCTAATGAAGAATATGGATGTTAGAAGTATAGATATCTTTCTAATGCTTTTCTAATGAAGAATATGGATGTTAGAAGTATAGATATCTTTCTAATGCTTTTCTAATGAAGAATATGGATGTTAGAAGTATAGATATCTTTCTAATGCTTTTCTAATGAAGAATATGGATGTTAGAAGTATAGATATCTTTCTAATGCTTTTCTAATAATGAAGAATCTGGATGTTAGAAGTATAGATATCTTTCTAATGCTTTTCTAATGAAGAATATGGATGTTAGAAGTATAGATATCTTTCTAATGCTTTTCTAATGAAGAATATGGATGTTAGAAGTATAGATATCTTTCTAATGCTTTTCTAATGAAGAATATGGATGTTAGAAGTATAGATATCTTTCTAATGCTTTTCTAATGAAGAATATGGATGTTAGAAGTATAGATATCTTTCTAATGCTTTTCTAATGAAGAATATGGATGTTAGAAGTATAGATATCTTTCTAATGCTTTTCTAATGAAGAATATGGATGTTAGAAGTATAGATATCTTTCTAATGCTTTTCTAATGAAGAATATGGATGTTAGAAGTATAGATATCTTTCTAATGCTTTTCTAATGAAGAATATGGATGTTAGAAGTATAGATATCTTTCTAATGCTTTTCTAATGAAGAATATGGATGTTAGAAGTATAGATATCTTTCTAATGCTTTTCTAATGAAGAATATGGATGTTAGAAGTATAGATATCTTTCTAATGCTTTTCTAATGAAGAATATGGATGTTAGAAGTATAGATATCTTTCTAATGCTTTTCTAATGAAGAATATGGATGTTAGAAGTATAGATATCTTTCTAATGCTTTTCTAATGAAGAATATGGATGTTAGAAGTATAGATATCTTTCTAATGCTTTTCTAATGAAGAATATGGATGTTAGAAGTATAGATATCTTTCTAATGCTTTTCTAATGAAGAATATGGATGTTAGAAGTATAGATATCTTTCTAATGCTTTTCTAATGAAGAATATGGATGTTAGAAGTATAGATATCTTTCTAATGCTTTTCTAATGAAGAATATGGATGTTAGAAGTATAGATATCTTTCTAATGCTTTTCTAATGAAGAATATGGATGTTAGAAGTATAGATATCTTTCTAATGCTTTTCTAATGAAGAATCTGGATGTTAGAAGTATAGATATCTTTCTAATGCTTTTCTAATGAAGAATATGGATGTTAGAAGTATAGATATCTTTCTAATGCTTTTCTAATGAAGAATCTGGATGTTAGAAGTATAGATATCTTTCTAATGCTTTTCTAATGAAGAATATGGATGTTAGAAGTATAGATATCTTTCTAATGCTTTTCTAATGAAGAATATGGATGTTAGAAGTATAGATATCTTTCTAATGCTTTTCTAATGAAGAATATGGATGTTAGAAGTATAGATATCTTTCTAATGCTTTTCTAATGAAGAATCTGGATGTTAGAAGTATAGATATCTTTCTAATGCTTTTCTAATGAAGAATATGGATGTTAGAAGTATAGATATCTTTCTAATGCTTTTCTAATGAAGAATATGGATGTTAGAAGTATAGATATCTTTCTAATGCTTTTCTAATGAAGAATATGGATGTTAGAAGTATAGATATCTTTCTAATGCTTTTCTAATGAAGAATATGGATGTTAGAAGTATAGATATCTTTCTAATGCTTTTCTAATGAAGAATATGGATGTTAGAAGTATAGATATCTTTCTAATGCTTTTCTAATGAAGAATATGGATGTTAGAAGTATAGATATCTTTCTAATGCTTTTCTAATGAAGAATATGGATGTTAGAAGTATAGATATCTTTCTAATGCTTTTCTAATGAAGAATATGGATGTTAGAAGTATAGATATCTTTCTAATGCTTTTCTAATGAAGAATCTGGATGTTAGAAGTATAGATATCTTTCTAATGCTTTTCTAATGAAGAATATGGATGTTAGAAGTATAGATATCTTTCTAATGCTTTTCTAATGAAGAATCTGGATGTTAGAAGTATAGATATCTTTCTAATGCTTTTCTAATGAAGAATATGGATGTTAGAAGTATAGATATCTTTCTAATGCTTTTCTAATGAAGAATATGGATGTTAGAAGTATAGATATCTTTCTAATGCTTTTCTAATGAAGAATATGGATGTTAGAAGTATAGATATCTTTCTAATGCTTTTCTAATGAAGAATCTGGATGTTAGAAGTATAGATATCTTTCTAATGCTTTTCTAATGAAGAATATGGATGTTAGAAGTATAGATATCTTTCTAATGCTTTTCTAATGAAGAATATGGATGTTAGAAGTATAGATATCTTTCTAATGCTTTTCTAATGAAGAATATGGATGTTAGAAGTATAGATATCTTTCTAATGCTTTTCTAATGAAGAATATGGATGTTAGAAGTATAGATATCTTTCTAATGCTTTTCTAATGAAGAATATGGATGTTAGAAGTATAGATATCTTTCTAATGCTTTTCTAATGAAGAATATGGATGTTAGAAGTATAGATATCTTTCTAATGCTTTTCTAATGAAGAATATGGATGTTAGAAGTATAGATATCTTTCTAATGCTTTTCTAATGAAGAATATGGATGTTAGAAGTATAGATATCTTTCTAATGCTTTTCTAATGAAGAATATGGATGTTAGAAGTATAGATATCTTTCTAATGCTTTTCTAATGAAGAATATGGATGTTAGAAGTATAGATATCTTTCTAATGCTTTTCTAATGAAGAATATGGATGTTAGAAGTATAGATATCTTTCTAATGCTTTTCTAATGAAGAATATGGATGTTAGAAGTATAGATATCTTTCTAATGCTTTTCTAATGAAGAATATGGATGTTAGAAGTATAGATATCTTTCTAATGCTTTTCTAATGAAGAATATGGATGTTAGAAGTATAGATATCTTTCTAATGCTTTTCTAATGAAGAATATGGATGTTAGAAGTATAGATATCTTTCTAATGCTTTTCTAATGAAGAATATGGATGTTAGAAGTATAGATATCTTTCTAATGCTTTTCTAATGAAGAATATGGATGTTAGAAGTATAGATATCTTTCTAATGCTTTTCTAATGAAGAATATGGATGTTAGAAGTATAGATATCTTTCTAATGCTTTTCTAATGAAGAATATGGATGTTAGAAGTATAGATATCTTTCTAATGCTTTTCTAATGAAGAATATGGATGTTAGAAGTATAGATATCTTTCTAATGCTTTTCTAATGAAGAATATGGATGTTAGAAGTATAGATATCTTTCTAATGCTTTTCTAATGAAGAATATGGATGTTAGAAGTATAGATATCTTTCTAATGCTTTTCTAATGAAGAATATGGATGTTAGAAGTATAGATATCTTTCTAATGCTTTTCTAATGAAGAATCTGGATGTTAGAAGTATAGATATCTTTCTAATGCTTTTCTAATGAAGAATATGGATGTTAGAAGTATAGATATCTTTCTAATGCTTTTCTAATGAAGAATATGGATGTTAGAAGTATAGATATCTTTCTAATGCTTTTCTAATGAAGAATATGGATGTTAGAAGTATAGATATCTTTCTAATGCTTTTCTAATGAAGAATATGGATGTTAGAAGTATAGATATCTTTCTAATGCTTTTCTAATGAAGAATATGGATGTTAGAAGTATAGATATCTTTCTAATGCTTTTCTAATGAAGAATATGGATGTTAGAAGTATAGATATCTTTCTAATGCTTTTCTAATGAAGAATATGGATGTTAGAAGTATAGATATCTTTCTAATGCTTTTCTAATGAAGAAATGGATGTTAGAAGTATAGATATCTTTCTAATGCTTTTCTAATGAAGAATATGGATGTTAGAAGTATAGATATCTTTCTAATGCTTTTCTAATGAAGAATATGGATGTTAGAAGTATAGATATCTTTCTAATGCTTTTCTAATGAAGAATATGGATGTTAGAAGTATAGATATCTTTCTAATGCTTTTCTAATGAAGAATATGGATGTTAGAAGTATAGATATCTTTCTAATGCTTTTCTAATGAAGAATATGGATGTTAGAAGTATAGATATCTTTCTAATGCTTTTCTAATGAAGAATATGGATGTTAGAAGTATAGATATCTTTCTAATGCTTTTCTAATGAAGAATATGGATGTTAGAAGTATAGACATCATGAACGCGTACGCTCGGGCTGCGCCCTCCGTGTTGTACTTTCCCTGATCGGTACACAATTTTGGTGCACGGCTATCCTGACCGGCAACTTGTACCAACATGGACATCCATGAACGCGTACGCTCTGGATGTTAGAAGTATAGATATCTTTCTAATGCTTTTCTAATGAAGAATATGGATGTTAGAAGTATAGATATCTTTCTAATGCTTTTCTAATGAAGAATATGGATGTTAGAAGTATAGATATCTTTCTAATGCTTTCTAATGAAGAATCTGGATGTTAGAAGTATAGATATCTTTCTAATGCTTTTCTAATGAAGAATATGGATGTTAGAAGTATAGATATCTTTCTAATGCTTTTCTAATGAAGAATCTGGATGTTAGAAGTATAGATATCTTTCTAATGCTTTTCTAATGAAGAATATGGATGTTAGAAGTATAGACATTCATGAACGCGTACGCTCGGGCTGCGCCCTCCGTGTTGTACTTTCCCTGATCGGTACACAATTTGGTGCACGGCTATCCTGACCGGCAACTTGTACCAACATGGACATCCATGAACGCGTACGCTCTGGATGTTAGAAGTATAGATATCTTTCTAATGCTTTTCTAATGAAGAATATGGATGTTAGAAGTATAGATATCTTTCTAATGCTTTTCTAATGAAGAATATGGATGTTAGAAGTATAGATATCTTTCTAATGCTTTTCTAATGAAGAATATGGATGTTAGAAGTATAGATATCTTTCTAATGCTTTTCTAATGAAGAATCTGGATGTTAGAAGTATAGATATCTTTCTAATGCTTTTCTAATGAAGAATCTGGATGTTAGAAGTATAGATATCTTTCTAATGCTTTTCTAATGAAGAATATGGATGTTAGAAGTATAGATATCTTTCTAATGCTTTTCTAATGAAGAATATGGATGTTAGAAGTATAGATATCTTTCTAATGCTTTTCTAATGAAGAATCTGGATGTTAGAAGTATAGATATCTTTCTAATGCTTTTCTAATGAAGAATATGGATGTTAGAAGTATAGATATCTTTCTAATGCTTTTCTAATGAAGAATATGGATGTTAGAAGTATAGATATCTTTCTAATGCTTTTCTAATGAAGAATATGGATGTTAGAAGTATAGATATCTTTCTAATGCTTTTCTAATGAAGAATATGGATGTTAGAAGTATAGATATCTTTCTAATGCTTTTCTAATGAAGAATATGGATGTTAGAAGTATAGATATCTTTCTAATGCTTTTCTAATGAAGAATATGGATGTTAGAAGTATAGATATCTTTCTAATGCTTTTCTAATGAAGAATATGGATGTTAGAAGTATAGATATCTTTCTAATGCTTTTCTAATGAAGAATATGGATGTTAGAAGTATAGATATCTTTCTAATGCTTTTCTAATGAAGAATATGGATGTTAGAAGTATAGATATCTTTCTAATGCTTTTCTAATGAAGAATATGGATGTTAGAAGTATAGATATCTTTCTAATGCTTTTCTAATGAAGAATATGGATGTTAGAAGTATATATATCTTTCTAATGCTTTTCTAATGAAGAATATGGATGTTAGAAGTATAGATATCTTTCTAATGCTTTTCTAATGAAGAATATGGATGTTAGAAGTATAGATATCTTTCTAATGCTTTTCTAATGAAGAATATGGATGTTAGAAGTATAGATATCTTTCTAATGCTTTTCTAATGAAGAATATGGATGTTAGAAGTATAGATATCTTTCTAATGCTTTTCTAATGAAGAATCTGGATGTTAGAAGTATAGATATCTTTCTAATGCTTTTCTAATGAAGAATATGGATGTTAGAAGTATAGATATCTTTCTAATGCTTTTCTAATGAAGAATCTGGATGTTAGAAGTATAGATTCTTTCTAATGCTTTTCTAATGAAGAATATGGATGTTAGAAGTATATATCTTTCTAATGCTTTTCTAATGAAGAATCTGGATGTTAGAAGTATAGATATCTTTCTAATGCTTTTCTAATGAAGAATATGGATGTTAGAAGTATAGATATTTTTCTAATGCTTTTCTAATGAAGAATCTGGATGTTAGAAGTATAGATATCTTTCTAATGCTTTTCTAATGAAGAATATGGATGTTAGAAGTATAGATATCTTTCTAATGCTTTTCTAATGAAGAATATGGATGTTAGAAGTATAGATATCTTTCTAATGCTTTTCTAATGAAGAATATGGATGTTAGAAGTATAGATATCTTTCTAATGCTTTTCTAATGAAGAATATGGATGTTAGAAGTATAGATATCTTTCTAATGCTTTTCTAATGAAGAATATGGATGTTAGAAGTATAGATATCTTTCTAATGCTTTTCTAATGAAGAATATGGATGTTAGAAGTATAGATATCTTTCTAATGCTTTTCTAATGAAGAATCTGGATGTTAGAAGTATAGATATCTTTCTAATGCTTTTCTAATGAAGAATATGGATGTTAGAAGTATAGATATCTTTCTAATGCTTTTCTAATGAAGAATCTGGATGTTAGAAGTATAGATTTCTTTCTAATGCTTTTCTAATGAAGAATATGGATGTTAGAAGTATAGATATCTTTCTAATGCTTTTCTAATGAAGAATCTGGATGTTAGAAGTATAGATATCTTTCTAATGCTTTTCTAATGAAGAATATGGATGTTAGAAGTATAGATATCTTTCTAATGCTTTTCTAATGAAGAATATGGATGTTAGAAGTATAGATATCTTTCTAATGCTTTTCTAATGAAGAATATGGATGTTAGAAGTATAGATATCTTTCTAATGCTTTTCTAATGAAGAATCTGGATGTTAGAAGTATAGATATCTTTCTAATGCTTTTCTAATGAAGAATATGGATGTTAGAAGTATAGATATCTTTCTAATGCTTTTCTAATGAAGAATATGGATGTTAGAAGTATAGATATCTTTCTAATGCTTTTCTAATGAAGAATATGGATGTTAGAAGTATAGATATCTTTCTAATGCTTTTCTAATGAAGAATCTGGATGTTAGAAGTATAGATTTCTTTCTAATGCTTTTCTAATGAAGAATCTGGATGTTAGAAGTATAGATATCTTTCTAATGCTTTTCTAATGAAGAATATGGATGTTAGAAGTATAGATATCTTTCTAATGCTTTTCTAATGAAGAATCTGGATGTTAGAAGTATAGATATCTTTCTAATGCTTTTCTAATGAAGAATCTGGATGTTAGAAGTATAGATATCTTTCTAATGCTTTTCTAATGAAGAATATGGATGTTAGAAGTATAGATATCTTTCTAATGCTTTTCTAATGAAGAATATGGATGTTAGAAGTATAGATATCTTTCTAATGCTTTTCTAATGAAGAATATGGATGTTAGAAGTATAGATATCTTTCTAATGCTTTTCTAATGAAGAATATGGATGTTAGAAGTATAGATATCTTTCTAATGCTTTTCTAATGAAGAATATGGATGTTAGAAGTATAGATATCTTTCTAATGCTTTTCTAATGAAGAATATGGATGTTAGAAGTATAGATATCTTTCTAATGCTTTTCTAATGAAGAATATGGATGTTAGAAGTATAGATATCTTTCTAATGCTTTTCTAATGAAGAATATGGATGTTAGAAGTATAGATATCTTTCTAATGCTTTTCTAATGAAGAATATGGATGTTAGAAGTATAGATATCTTTCTAATGCTTTTCTAATGAAGAATATGGATGTTAGAAGTATAGATATCTTTCTAATGCTTTTCTAATGAAGAATATGGATGTTAGAAGTATAGATATCTTTCTAATGCTTTTCTAATGAAGAATATGGATGTTAGAAGTATAGATATCTTTCTAATGCTTTTCTAATGAAGAATATGGATGTTAGAAGTATAGATATCTTTCTAATGCTTTTCTAATGAAGAATCTGGATGTTAGAAGTATAGATATCTTTCTAATGCTTTTCTAATGAAGAATATGGATGTTAGAAGTATAGATATCTTTCTAATGCTTTTCTAATGAAGAATCTGGATGTTAGAAGTATAGATATCTTTCTAATGCTTTTCTAATGAAGAATATGGATGTTAGAAGTATAGACATTCATGAACGCGTACGCTCGGGCTGCGCCCTCCGTGTTGTACTTTCCCTGATCGGTACACAATTTGGTGCACGGCTATCCTGACCGGCAACTTGTACCAACATGGACATCCATGAACGCGTACGCTCTGGATGTTAGAAGTATAGATATCTTTCTAATGCTTTTCTAATGAAGAATATGGATGTTAGAAGTATAGATATCTTTCTAATGCTTTTCTAATGAAGAATATGGATGTTAGAAGTATAGATATCTTTCTAATGCTTTCTAATGAAGAATCTGGATGTTAGAAGTATAGATATCTTTCTAATGCTTTTCTAATGAAGAATATGGATGTTAGAAGTATAGATATCTTTCTAATGCTTTTCTAATGAAGAATCTGGATGTTAGAAGTATAGATATCTTTCTAATGCTTTTCTAATGAAGAATATGGATGTTAGAAGTATAGATATTTTTCTAATGCTTTTCTAATGAAGAATCTGGATGTTAGAAGTATAGATATCTTTCTAATGCTTTTCTAATGAAGAATATGGATGTTAGAAGTATAGATATCTTTCTAATGCTTTTCTAATGAAGAATATGGATGTTAGAAGTATAGATATCTTTCTAATGCTTTTCTAATGAAGAATATGGATGTTAGAAGTATAGATATCTTTCTAATGCTTTTCTAATGCAAGAATATGGATGTTAGAAGTATAGATATCTTTCTAATGCTTTTCTAATGAAGAATATGGATGTTAGAAGTATAGATATCTTTCTAATGCTTTTCTAATGAAGAATATGGATGTTAGAAGTATAGATATCTTTCTAATGCTTTTCTAATGAAGAATCTGGATGTTAGAAGTATAGATATCTTTCTAATGCTTTTCTAATGAAGAATATGGATGTTAGAAGTATAGATATCTTTCTAATGCTTTTCTAATGAAGAATATGGATGTAAGAAGTATAGATATCTTTCTAATGCTTTTCTAATGAAGAATATGGATGTTAGAAGTATAGATATATTTCTAATGCTTTTCTAATGAAGAATCTGGATGTTAGAAGTATAGATATCTTTCTAATGCTTTTCTAATGAAGAATATGGATGTTAGAAGTATAGATATCTTTCTAATGCTTTTCTAATGAAGAATCTGGATGTTAGAAGTATAGATATCTTTCTAATGCTTTTCTAATGAAGAATATGGATGTTAGAAGTATAGACATTCATGAACGCGTACGCTCGGGCTGCGCCCTCCGTGTTGTACTTTCCCTGATCGGTACACAATTTTGGTGCACGGCTATCCTGACCGGCAACTTGTACCAACATGGACATCCATGAACGCGTACGCTCTGGATGTTAGAAGTATAGATATCTTTCTAATGCTTTTCTAATGAAGAATATGGATGTTAGAAGTATAGATATCTTTCTAATGCTTTTCTAATGAAGAATCTGGATGTTAGAAGTATAGATATCTTTCTAATGCTTTTCTAATGAAGAATATGGATGTTAGAAGTATAGATATCTTTCTAATGCTTTTCTAATGAAGAATATGGATGTTAGAAGTATAGATATCTTTCTAATGCTTTTCTAATGAAGAATATGGATGTTAGAAGTATAGATATCTTTCTAATGCTTTTCTAATGAAGAATATGGATGTTAGAAGTATAGATATCTTTCTAATGCTTTTCTAATGAAGAATATGGATGTTAGAAGTATAGATATCTTTCTAATGCTTTTCTAATGAAGAATCTGGATGTTAGAAGTATAGATATCTTTCTAATGCTTTTCTAATGAAGAATATGGATGTTAGAAGTATAGATATCTTTCTAATGCTTTTCTAATGAAGAATCTGGATGTTAGAAGTATAGATTATTTCTAATGCTTTTCTAATGAAGAATATGGATGTTAGAAGTATAGATATCTTTCTAATGCTTTTCTAATGAAGAATCTGGATGTTAGAAGTATAGATATCTTTCTAATGCTTTTCTAATGAAGAATATGGATGTTAGAAGTATAGATATCTTTCTAATGCTTTTCTAATGAAGAATCTGGATGTTAGAAGTATAGATATCTTTCTAATGCTTTTCTAATGAAGAATATGGATGTTAGAAGTATAGATATCTTTCTAATGCTTTTCTAATGAAGAATCTGGATGTTAGAAGTATAGATTTTTCTAATGCTTTTCTAATGAAGAATATGGATGTTAGAAGTATATTTCTTTCTAATGCTTTTCTAATGAAGAATCTGGATGTTAGAAGTATAGATATCTTTCTAATGCTTTTCTAATGAAGAATATGGATGTTAGAAGTATAGATATCTTTCTAATGCTTTTCTAATGAAGAATCTGGATGTTAGAAGTATAGATATCTTTCTAATGCTTTTCTAATGAAGAATCTGGATGTTAGAAGTATAGATATCTTTCTAATGCTTTTCTAATGAAGAATATGGATGTTAGAAGTATAGATATCTTTCTAATGCTTTTCTAATGAAGAATCTGGATGTTAGAAGTATAGATATCTTTCTAATGCTTTTCTAATGAAGAATATGGATGTTAGAAGTATAGATATCTTTCTAATGCTTTTCTAATGAAGAATATGGATGTTAGAAGTATAGATATCTTTCTAATGCTTTTCTAATGAAGAATATGGATGTTAGAAGTATAGATATCTTTCTAATGCTTTTCTAATGAAGAATCTGGATGTTAGAAGTATAGATATCTTTCTAATGCTTTTCTAATGAAGAATATGGATGTTAGAAGTATAGATATCTTTCTAATGCTTTTCTAATGAAGAATCTGGATGTTAGAAGTATAGATATCTTTCTAATGCTTTTCTAATGAAGAATATGGATGTTAGAAGTATAGACATTCATGAACGCGTACGCTCGGGCTGCGCCCTCCGTGTTGTACTTCCTGATCGGTACACAATTTTGGTGCACGGCTATCCTGACCGGCAACTTGTACCAACATGGACATCCATGAACGCGTACGCTCTGGATGTTAGAAGTATAGATATCTTTCTAATGCTTTTCTAATGAAGAATATGGATGTTAGAAGTATAGATATCTTTCTAATGCTTTTCTAATGAAGAATATGGATGTTAGAAGTATAGATATCTTTCTAATGCTTTCTAATGAAGAATCTGGATGTTAGAAGTATAGATATCTTTCTAATGCTTTTCTAATGAAGAATATGGATGTTAGAAGTATAGATATCTTTCTAATGCTTTTCTAATGAAGAATCTGGATGTTAGAAGTATAGATATCTTTCTAATGCTTTTCTAATGAAGAATATGGATGTTAGAAGTATAGACATTCATGAACGCGTACGCTCGGGCTGCGCCCTCCGTGTTGTACTTTCCCTGATCGGTACACAATTTTGGTGCACGGCTATCCTGACCGGCAACTTGTACCAACATGGACATCCATGAACGCGTACGCTCTGGATGTTAGAAGTATAGATATCTTTCTAATGCTTTTCTAATGAAGAATATGGATGTTAGAAGTATAGATATCTTTCTAATGCTTTTCTAATGAAGAATATGGATGTTAGAAGTATAGATATCTTTCTAATGCTTTTCTAATGAAGAATCTGGATGTTAGAAGTATAGATATCTTTCTAATGCTTTTCTAATGAAGAATATGGATGTTAGAAGTATAGATTTCTTTCTAATGCTTTTCTAATGAAGAATCTGGATGTTAGAAGTATAGATATCTTTCTAATGCTTTTCTAATGAAGAATATGGATGTTAGAAGTATAGATATCTTTCTAATGCTTTTCTAATGAAGAATATGGATGTTAGAAGTATAGATATCTTTCTAATGCTTTTCTAATGAAGAATCTGGATGTTAGAAGTATAGATATCTTTCTAATGCTTTTCTAATGCAAGAATATGGATGTTAGAAGTATAGATATCTTTCTAATGCTTTTCTAATGAAGAATATGGATGTTAGAAGTATAGATATCTTTCTAATGCTTTTCTAATGAAGAATATGGATGTTAGAAGTATAGATATCTTTCTAATGCTTTTCTAATGAAGAATATGGATGTTAGAAGTATAGATATCTTTCTAATGCTTTTCTAATGAAGAATATGGATGTTAGAAGTATAGATATCTTTCTAATGCTTTTCTAATGAAGAATATGGATGTTAGAAGTATAGATATCTTTCTAATGCTTTTCTAATGAAGAATATGGATGTTAGAAGTATAGACATTCATGAACGCGTACGCTCGGGCTGCGCCCTCCGTGTTGTACTTTCCTGATCGGTACACAATTTTGGTGCACGGCTATCCTGACCGGCAACTTGTACCAACATGGACATCCATGAACGCGTACGCTCTGGATGTTAGAAGTATAGATATCTTTCTAATGCTTTTCTAATGAAGAATATGGATGCTAGAAGTATAGATATCTTTCTAATGCTTTTCTAATGAAGAATATGGATGTTAGAAGTATAGATATCTTTCTAATGCTTTCTAATGAAGAATCTGGATGTTAGAAGTATAGATATCTTTCTAATGCTTTTCTAATGAAGAATATGGATGTTAGAAGTATAGATATCTTTCTAATGCTTTTCTAATGAAGAATCTGGATGTTAGAAGTATAGATATCTTTCTAATGCTTTTCTAATGAAGAATATGGATGTTAGAAGTATAGACATTCATGAACGCGTACGCTCGGGCTGCGCCCTCCGTGTTGTACTTTCCCTGATCGGTACACAATTTTGGTGCACGGCTATCCTGACCGGCAACTTGTACCAACATGGACATCCATGAACGCGTACGCTCTGGATGTTAGAAGTATAGATATCTTTCTAATGCTTTTCTAATGAAGAATATGGATGTTAGAAGTATAGATATCTTTCTAATGCTTTTCTAATGAAGAATATGGATGTTAGAAGTATAGATATCTTTCTAATGCTTTCTAATGAAGAATCTGGATGTTAGAAGTATAGATATCTTTCTAATGCTTTTCTAATGAAGAATATGGATGTTAGAAGTATAGATATCTTTCTAATGCTTTTCTAATGAAGAATCTGGATGTTAGAAGTATAGATATCTTTCTAATGCTTTTCTAATGAAGAATATGGATGTTAGAAGTATAGATATCTTTCTAATGCTTTTCTAATGAAGAATATGGATGTTAGAAGTATAGATATCTTTCTAATGCTTTTCTAATGAAGAATATGGATGTTAGAAGTATAGATATCTTTCTAATGCTTTTCTAATGAAGAATCTGGATGTTAGAAGTATAGATATCTTTCTAATGCTTTTCTAATGAAGAATATGGATGTTAGAAGTATAGATATCTTTCTAATGCTTTTCTAATGAAGAATCTGGATGTTAGAAGTATAGATTTATTTCTAATGCTTTTCTAATGAAGAATATGGATGTTAGAAGTATATATTTCTTTCTAATGCCTTTCTAATGAAGAATCTGGATGTTAGAAGTATAGATATCTTTCTAATGCTTTTCTAATGCAAGAATATGGATGTTAGAAGTATAGATATTTTTCTAATGCTTTTCTAATACAAGAATCTGGATGTTAGAAGTATAGATATCTTTCTAATGCTTTTCTAATGAAGAATATGGATGTTAGAAGTATAGATATCTTTCTAATGCTTTTCTAATGAAGAATATGGATGTTAGAAGTATAGATATCTTTCTAATGCTTTTCTAATGAAGAATATGGATGTTAGAAGTATAGATATCTTTCTAATGCTTTTCTAATGAAGAATATGGATGTTAGAAGTATAGATATCTTTCTAATGCTTTTCTAATGAAGAATATGGATGTTAGAAGTATAGATATCTTTCTAATGCTTTTCTAATGAAGAATATGGATGTTAGAAGTATAGATATCTTTCTAATGCTTTTCTAATGAAGAATCTGGATGTTAGAAGTATAGATATCTTTCTAATGCTTTTCTAATGAAGAATATGGATGTTAGAAGTATAGATATCTTTCTAATGCTTTTCTAATGAAGAATCTGGATGTTAGAAGTATAGATTTATTTCTAATGCTTTTCTAATGAAGAATATGGATGTTAGAAGTATATATTCTTTCTAATGCCTTTCTAATGAAGAATCTGGATGTTAGAAGTATAGATATCTTTCTAATGCTTTTCTAATGAAGAATATGGATGTTAGAAGTATAGATATCTTTCTAATGCTTTTCTAATGAAGAATATGGATGTTAGAAGTATAGATATCTTTCTAATGCTTTTCTAATGAAGAATATGGATGTTAGAAGTATAGATATCTTTCTAATGCTTTTCTAATGAAGAATCTGGATGTTAGAAGTATCGATTTATTTCTAATGCTTTTCTAATGAAGAATATGGATGTTAGAAGTATATATTTCTTTCTAATGCCTTTCTAATGAAGAATATGGATGTTAGAAGTATAGATATATTTCTAATGCTTTTCTAATGAAGAATATGGATGTTAGAAGTATAGATATTTTCTAATGCTTTTCTAATACAAGAATCTGGATGTTAGAAGTATAGATATCTTTCTAATGCTTTTCTAATGAAGAATCTGGATGTTAGAAGTATAGATTTCTTTCTAATGCTTTTCTAATGAAGAATATGGATGTTAGAAGTATAGATATCTTTCTAATGCTTTTCTAATGAAGAATCTGGATGTTAGAAGTATAGATATCTTTCTAATGCTTTTCTAATGAAGAATCTGGATGTTAGAAGTATAGATATCTTTCTAATGCTTTTCTAATGAAGAATATGGATGTTAGAAGTATAGATATCTTTCTAATGCTTTTCTAATGAAGAATATGGATGTTAGAAGTATAGATATCTTTCTAATGCTTTTCTAATGAAGAATATGGATGTTAGAAGTATAGATATCTTTCTAATGCTTTTCTAATGAAGAATATGGATGTTAGAAGTATAGATATCTTTCTAATGCTTTTCTAATGAAGAATATGGATGTTAGAAGTATAGATATCTTTCTAATGCTTTTCTAATGAAGAATATGGATGTTAGAAGTATAGATATCTTTCTAATGCTTTTCTAATGAAGAATATGGATGTTAGAAGTATAGATATCTTTCTAATGCTTTTCTAATGAAGAATATGGATGTTAGAAGTATAGATATCTTTCTAATGCTTTTCTAATGAAGAATATGGATGTTAGAAGTATAGATATCTTTCTAATGCTTTTCTAATGAAGAATATGGATGTTAGAAGTATAGATATCTTTCTAATGCTTTTCTAATGAAGAATATGGATGTTAGAAGTATAGATATCTTTCTAATGCTTTTCTAATGAAGAATATGGATGTAAGAAGTATAGATATCTTTCTAATGCTTTTCTAATGAAGAATATGGATGTTAGAAGTATAGATATCTTTCTAATGCTTTTCTAATGAAGAATCTGGATGTTATAAGTATAGATATCTTTCTAATGCTTTTCTAATGAAGAATATGGATGTTAGAAGTATAGATATCTTTCTAATGCTTTTCTAATGAAGAATCTGGATGTTAGAAGTATAGATATCTTTCTAATGCTTTTCTAATGAAGAATATGGATGTTAGAAGTATAGACATTCATGAACGCGTACGCTCGGGCTGCGCCCTCCGTGTTGTACTTTCCCTGATCGGTACACAATTTTGGTGCACGGCTATCCTGACCGGCAACTTGTACCAACATGGACATCCATGAACGCGTACGCTCTGGATGTTAGAAGTATAGATATCTTTCTAATGCTTTTCTAATGAAGAATATGGATGTTAGAAGTATAGATATCTTTCTAATGCTTTTCTAATGAAGAATATGGATGTTAGAAGTATAGATATCTTTCTAATGCTTTCTAATGAAGAATCTGGATGTTAGAAGTATAGATATCTTTCTAATGCTTTTCTAATGAAGAATATGGATGTTAGAAGTATAGATATCTTTCTAATGCTTTTCTAATGAAGAATCTGGATGTTAGAAGTATAGATATCTTTCTAATGCTTTTCTAATGAAGAATATGGATGTTAGAAGTATAGATATTTTCTAATGCTTTTCTAATACAAGAATCTGGATGTTAGAAGTATAGATATCTTTCTAATGCTTTTCTAATGCAAGAATATGGATGTTAGAAGTATAGATATCTTTCTAATGCTTTTCTAATGAAGAATATGGATGTTAGAAGTATAGATATCTTTCTAATGCTTTTCTAATGAAGAATATGGATGTTAGAAGTATAGATATCTTTCTAATGCTTTTCTAATGAAGAATATGGATGTTAGAAGTATAGATATCTTTCTAATGCTTTTCTAATGAAGAATATGGATGTAAGAAGTATAGATATCTTTCTAATGCTTTTCTAATGCAAGAATATGGATGTTAGAAGTATAGATATATTTCTAATGCTTTTCTAATGAAGAATCTGGATGTTAGAAGTATAGATATCTTTCTAATGCTTTTCTAATGAAGAATATGGATGTTAGAAGTATAGATATCTTTCTAATGCTTTTCTAATGAAGAATATGGATGTAAGAAGTATAGATATCTTTCTAATGCTTTTCTAATGAAGAATATGGATGTTAGAAGTATAGATATCTTTCTAATGCTTTTCTAATGAAGAATCTGGATGTTAGAAGTATAGATATCTTTCTAATGCTTTTCTAATGAAGAATATGGATGTTAGAAGTATAGATATCTTTCTAATGCTTTTCTAATGAAGAATCTGGATGTTAGAAGTATAGATATCTTTCTAATGCTTTTCTAATGAAGAATATGGATGTTAGAAGTATAGACATTCATGAACGCGTACGCTCGGGCTGCGCCCTCCGTGTTGTACTTTCCCTGATCGGTACACAATTTTGGTGCACGGCTATCCTGACCGGCAACTTGTACCAACATGGACATCCATGAACGCGTACGCTCTGGATGTTAGAAGTATAGATATCTTTCTAATGCTTTTCTAATGAAGAATATGGATGCTAGAAGTATAGATATCTTTCTAATGCTTTTCTAATGAAGAATCTGGATGTTAGAAGTATAGATATCTTTCTAATGCTTTTCTAATGAAGAATATGGATGTTAGAAGTATAGATATCTTTCTAATGCTTTTCTAATGAAGAATCTGGATGTTAGAAGTATAGATATCTTTCTAATGCTTTTCTAATGAAGAATATGGATGTAAGAAGTATATATATCTTTCTAATGCTTTTCTAATGAAGAATCTGGATGTTAGAAGTATAGATATCTTTCTAATGCTTTTCTAATGAAGAATCTGGATGTTAGAAGTATAGATATCTTTCTAATGCTTTTCTAATGAAGAATCTGGATGTTAGAAGTATAGATATCTTTCTAATGCTTTTCTAATGAAGAATATGGATGTTAGAAGTATAGATATCTTTCTAATGCTTTTCTAATGAAGAATCTGGATGTTAGAAGTATAGATTATTTCTAATGCTTTTCTAATGAAGAATATGGATGTTAGAAGTATATATTTCTTTCTAATGCTTTCTAATGAAGAATCTGGATGTTAGAAGTATAGATATCTTTCTAATGCTTTTCTAATGAAGAATATGGATGTTAGAAGTATAGATATATTTCTAATGCTTTTCTAATGAAGAATCTGGATGTTAGAAGTATAGATATCTTTCTAATGCTTTTCTAATGAAGAATATGGATGTTAGAAGTATAGATATCTTTCTAATGCTTTTCTAATGAAGAATCTGGATGTTAGAAGTATCGATTTATTTCTAATGCTTTTCTAATGAAGAATATGGATGTTAGAAGTATATATTCTTTCTAATGCTTTTCTAATGAAGAATCTGGATGTTAGAAGTATAGATATCTTTCTAATGCTTTTCTAATGAAGAATATGGATGTTAGAAGTATAGATATCTTTCTAATGCTTTTCTAATGAAGAATATGGATTTTAGAAGTATAAATATCTTTCTAATGCTTTTCTAATGAAGAATCTGGATGTAAGAAGTATAGATATCTTTCTAATGCATTTCTAATGAAGAATATGGATTTTAGAAGTATAGATATCTTTCTAATGCTTTTCTTATGAAGAATCTGGTTGTTAGAAGTATCGATTTATTTCTAATGCTTTTCTAATGAAGAATATGGATGTTAGAAGTATATATTTCTTTCTAATGCCTTTCTAATGAAGAATCTGGATGTTAGAAGTATAGATATCTTTCTAATGCTTTTCTAATGCAAGAATATGGATGTTAGAAGTATAGATATTTTTCTAATGCATTTCTAATACAAGAATCTGGATGTTAGAAGTATAGATATCTTTCTAATGCTTTTCTAATGCAAGAATATGGATGTTAGAAGTATAGATATCTTTCTAATGCTTTTCTAATGAAGAATATGGATGTTAGAAGTATAGATATCTTTCTAATGCTTTTCTAATGAAGAATATGGATGTTAGAAGTATAGATATCTTTCTAATGCTTTTCTAATGCAAGAATATGGATGTTAGAAGTATAGATATCTTTCTAATGCTTTTCTAATGAAGAATATGGATGTAAGAAGTATAGATATCTTTCTAATGCTTTTCTAATGAAGAATATGGATGTTAGAAGTATAGATATATTTCTAATGCTTTTCTAATGAAGAATCTGGATGTTAGAAGTATAGATATCTTTCTAATGCTTTTCTAATGAAGAATATGGATGTTAGAAGTATAGATATCTTTCTAATGCTTTTCTAATGAAGAATCTGGATGTTAGAAGTATCGATTTATTTCTAATGCTTTTCTAATGAAGAATATGGATGTTAGAAGTATATATTTCTTTCTAATGCCTTTCTAATGAAGAATCTGGATGTTAGAAGTATAGATATCTTTCTAATGCTTTTCTAATGAAGAATATGGATGTTAGAAGTATAGATATCTTTCTAATGCTTTTCTAATGAAGAATATGGATGTTAGAAGTATAGATATCTTTCTAATGCTTTTCTAATGAAGAATATGGATGTTAGAAGTATAGATATCTTTCTAATGCTTTTCTAATGAAGAATCTGGATGTTAGAAGTATCGATTTATTTCTAATGCTTTTCTAATGAAGAATATGGATGTTAGAAGTATATATTTCTTTCTAATGCCTTTCTAATGAAGAATATGGATGTTAGAAGTATAGATATATTTCTAATGCTTTTCTAATGAAGAATATGGATGTTAGAAGTATAGATATTTTTCTAATGCTTTTCTAATACAAGAATCTGGATGTTAGAAGTATAGATTTCTTTCTAATGCTTTTCTAAAGAAGAATCTGGATGTTAGAAGTATAGATTTCTTTCTAATGCTTTTCTAATGAAGAATATGGATGTTAGAAGTATAGATATCTTTCTAATGCTTTTCTAAGGAAGAATCTGGATGTTAGAAGTATAGATATCTTTCTAATGCTTTTCTAATGAAGAATCTGGATGTTAGAAGTATAGATATCTTTCTAATGCTTTTCTAATGAAGAATATGGATGTTAGAAGTATAGATATCTTTCTAATGCTTTTCTAATGAAGAATATGGATGTTAGAAGTATAGATATCTTTCTAATGCTTTTCTAATGAAGAATATGGATGTTAGAAGTATAGATATCTTTCTAATGCTTTTCTAATGAAGAATATGGATGTTAGAAGTATAGATTTCTTTCTAATGCTTTTCTAATGAAGAATATGGATGTTAGAAGTATAGATATCTTTCTAATGCTTTTCTAATGAAGAATATGGATGTTAGAAGTATAGATATCTTTCTAATGCTTTTCTAATGAAGAATATGGATGTTAGAAGTATAGATATCTTTCTAATGCTTTTCTAATGCAAGAATATGGATGTTAGAAGTATAGATATCTTTCTAATGCTTTTCTAATGAAGAATATGGATGTTAGAAGTATAGATATCTTTCTAATGCTTTTCTAATGAAGAATATGGATGTTAGAAGTATAGATATCTTTCTAATGCTTTTCTAATGAAGAATATGGATGTTAGAAGTATAGATATCTTTCTAATGCTTTTCTAATGAAGAATATGGATGTAAGAAGTATAGATATCTTTCTAATGCTTTTCTAATGAAGAATATGGATGTTAGAAGTATAGATATATTTCTAATGCTTTTCTAATGAAGAATCTGGATGTTATAAGTATAGATATCTTTCTAATGCTTTTCTAATGAAGAATATGGATGTTAGAAGTATAGATATCTTTCTAATGCTTTTCTAATGAAGAATCTGGATGTTAGAAGTATAGATATCTTTCTTATGCTTTTCTAATGAAGAATATGGATGTTAGAAGTATAGACATTCATGAACGCGTACGCTCGGGCTGCGCCCTCCGTGTTGTACTTTCCCTGATCGGTACACAATTTTGGTGCACGGCTATCCTGACCGGCAACTTGTACCAACATGGACATCCATGAACGCGTACGCTCTGGATGTTAGAAGTATAGATATCTTTCTAATGCTTTTCTAATGAAGAATATGGATGCTAGAAGTATAGATATCTTTCTAATGCTTTTCTAATGAAGAATATGGATGTTAGAAGTATAGATATCTTTCTAATGCTTTCTAATGCAAGAATCTGGATGTTAGAAGTATAGATATCTTTCTAATGCTTTTCTAATGAAGAATATGGATGTTAGAAGTATAGATATCTTTCTAATGCTTTTCTAATGAAGAATCTGGATGTTAGAAGTATAGATATCTTTCTAATGCTTTTCTAATGAAGAATATGGATGTTAGAAGTATAGATATTTTTCTAATGCATTTCTAATACAAGAATCTGGATGTTAGAAGTATAGATATCTTTCTAATGCTTTTCTAATGCAAGAATATGGATGTTAGAAGTATAGATATCTTTCTAATGCTTTTCTAATGAAGAATATGGATGTTAGAAGTATAGATATCTTTCTAATGCTTTTCTAATGAAGAATATGGATGTTAGAAGTATAGATATCTTTCTAATGCTTTTCTAATGCAAGAATATGGATGTTAGAAGTATAGATATCTTTCTAATGCTTTTCTAATGAAGAATATGGATGTAAGAAGTATAGATATCTTTCTAATGCTTTTCTAATGCAAGAATATGGATGTTAGAAGTATAGATATATTTCTAATGCTTTTCTAATGAAGAATCTGGATGTTATAAGTATAGATATCTTTCTAATGCTTTTCTAATGAAGAATATGGATGTTAGAAGTATAGATATCTTTCTAATGCTTTTCTAATGAAGAATATGGATGTAAGAAGTATAGATATCTTTCTAATGCTTTTCTAATGCAAGAATATGGATGTTAGAAGTATAGATATATTTCTAATGCTTTTCTAATGAAGAATCTGGATGTTATAAGTATAGATATCTTTCTAATGCTTTTCTAATGAAGAATATGGATGTTAGAAGTATAGATATCTTTCTAATGCTTTTCTAATGAAGAATCTGGATGTTAGAAGTATAGATATCTTTCTTATGCTTTTCTAATGAAGAATATGGATGTTAGAAGTATAGACATTCATGAACGCGTACGCTCGGGCTGCGCCCTCCGTGTTGTACTTTCCCTGATCGGTACACAATTTTGGTGCACGGCTATCCTGACCGGCAACTTGTACCAACATGGACATCCATGAACGCGTACGCTCTGGATGTTAGAAGTATAGATATCTTTCTAATGCTTTTCTAATGAAGAATATGGATGTTAGAAGTATAGATATCTTTCTAATGCTTATCTAATGAAGAATATGGATGTTAGAAATATAGATATCTTTCTAATGCTTTTCTAATGAAGAATCTGGATGTTAGAAGTATAGATATCTTTCTAATGCTTTTCTAATGAAGAATATGGATGTTAGAAGTATATATTTCTTTCTAATGCTTTTCTAATGCAAGAATCTGGATGTAAGAAGTATAGATATCTTTCTAATGCTTTTCTAATGAAGAATATGGATGTTAGAAGTATAGATATCTTTCTAATGCTTATCTAATGAAGAATATGGATGTTAGAAATATAGATATCTTTCTAATGCTTTTCTAATACAATAATCTGGATGTTAGAAGTATAGATATCTTTCTAATGCTTTTCTAATGCAAGAATATGGATGTTAGAAGTATAGATATCTTTCTAATGCTTTTCTAATGAAGAATATGGATGTTAGAAGTATAGATATCTTTCTAATGCTTTTCTAATGAAGAATATGGATGTTAGAAGTATAGATATCTTTCTAATGCTTTTCTAATGAAGAATATCGATGTTAGAAGTATAGATATCTTTCTAATGCTTTTCTAATGAAGAATATGGATGTAAGAAGTATAGATATCTTTCTAATGCTTTTCTAATGCAAGAATATGGATGTTAGAAGTATAGATATCTTTCTAATGCTTTTCTAATGAAGAATATGGATGTTAGAAGTATAGACATTCATGAACGCGTACGCTCGGGCTGCGCCCTCCGTGTTGTACTTTCCCTGATCGGTACACAATTTTGGTGCACGGCTATCCTGACCGGCAACTTGTACCAACATGGACATCCATGAACGCGTACGCTCTGGATGTTAGAAGTATAGATATCTTTCTAATGCTTTTCTAATGAAGAATATGGATGCTAGAAGTATAGATATCTTTCTAATGCTTTTCTAATGAAGAATATGGATGTTAGAAGTATAGATATCTTTCTAATGCTTTCTAATGCAAGAATCTGGATGTTAGAAGTATAGATATCTTTCTAATGCTTTTCTAATGAAGAATATGGATGTAAGAAGTATAGATATCTTTCTAATGCTTTTCTAATGAAGAATCTGGATGTTAGAAGTATAGATATCTTTCTAATGCTTTTCTAATGAAGAATATGGATGTTAGAAGTATAGACATTCATGAACGCGTACGCTCGGGCTGCGCCCTCCGTGTTGTACTTTCCCTGATCGGTACACAATTTTGGTGCACGGCTATCCTGACCGGCAACTTGTACCAACATGGACATCCATGAACGCGTACGCTCTGGATGTTAGAAGTATAGATATCTTTCTAATGCTTTTCTAATGAAGAATATGGATGCTAGAAGTATAGATATCTTTCTAATGCTTTTCTAATGAAGAATATGGATGTTAGAAGTATAGATATCTTTCTAATGCTTTTCTAATGAAGAATATGGATGTTAGAAGTATAGATATCTTTCTAATGCTTTTCTAATACAAGAATCTGGATGTAAGAAGTATAGATATCTTTCTAATGCTTTTCTAATACAAGAATCTGGATGTAAGAAGTATAGATATCTTTCTAATGCTTTTCTAATGAAGAATATGGATGTTAGAAGTATAGATATCTTTCTAATGCTTTTCTAATGAAGAATATGGATGTTTGAAGTATAGATATCTTTCTAATGCTTTTCTAATGCAAGAATCTGGATGTTAGAAGTATAGATATCTTTCTAATGCTTTTCTAATGAAGAATATGGATGTTAGAAGTATAGATATCTTTCTAATGCTTTTCTAATGAAGAATATGGATGTTAGAAGTATAGATATCTTTCTAATGCTTTTCTAATGAAGAATATGGATGTTAGAAGTATAGATATCTTTCTAATGCTTTTCTAATGAAGAATATGGATGTTAGAAGTATAGATATCTTTCTAATGCTTTTCTAATGCAAGAATATGGATGTTAGAAGTATAGATATCTTTCTAATGCTTTTCTAATGAAGAATATGGATGTTAGAAGTATAGATATCTTTCTAATGCTTTTCTAATGAAGAATCGGGATGTTAGAAGTATAGATATCTTTCTAATGCTTTTCTAATGAAGAATATGGATGTTAGAAGTATAGATATCTTTCTAATGCTTTTCTAATGAAGAATATGGATGTTAGAAGTATATATATCTTTCTAATGCTTTTCTAATGAAGAATATGGATGTTAGAAGTATAGATATCTTTCTAATGCTTTTCTAATGAAGAATATGGATGTAGAAGTATATATATCTTTCTAATGCTTTTCTAATGAAGAATATGGATGTTAAAAGTATAGATATCTTTCTAATGCTTTTCTAATGAAGAATATGGATGTTAGAAGTATAGATATCTTTCTAATGCTTTTCTAATGAAGAATATGGATGTTAGAAGTATAGATATCTTTCTAATGCTTTTCTAATGAAGAATATGGATTTTAGAAGTATAATATCTTTCTAATGCTTTTCTAATGAAGAATCTGGATGTAAGAAGTATAGATATCTTTCTAATGCATTTCTAATGAAGAATATGGATTTTAGAAGTATAGATATCTTTCTAATGCTTTTCTTATGAAGAATCTGGTTGTTAGAAGTATCGATTTATTTCTAATGCTTTTCTAATGAAGAATATGGATGTTAGAAGTATATATTTCTTTCTAATGCCTTTCTAATGAAGAATCTGGATGTTAGAAGTATAGATATCTTTCTAATGCTTTTCTAATGCAAGAATATGGATGTTAGAAGTATAGATATTTTTCTAATGCATTTCTAATACAAGAATCTGGATGTTAGAAGTATAGATATCTTTCTAATGCTTTTCTAATGCAAGAATATGGATGTTAGAAGTATAGATATCTTTCTAATGCTTTTCTAATGAAGAATATGGATGTTAGAAGTATAGATATCTTTCTAATGCTTTTCTAATGAAGAATATGGATGTTAGAAGTATAGATATCTTTCTAATGCTTTTCTAATGCAAGAATATGGATGTTAGAAGTATAGATATCTTTCTAATGCTTTTCTAATGAAGAATATGGATGTAAGAAGTATAGATATCTTTCTAATGCTTTTCTAATGAAGAATATGGATGTTAGAAGTATAGATATATTTCTAATGCTTTTCTAATGAAGAATCTGGATGTTATAAGTATAGATATCTTTCTAATGCTTTTCTAATGAAGAATATGGATGTTAGAAGTATAGATATCTTTCTAATGCTTTTCTAATGAAGAATCTGGATGTTAGAAGTATCGATTTATTTCTAATGCTTTTCTAATGAAGAATATGGATGTTAGAAGTATATATTTCTTTCTAATGCCTTTCTAATGAAGAATCTGGATGTTAGAAGTATAGATATCTTTCTAATGCTTTTCTAATGAAGAATATGGATGTTAGAAGTATAGATATCTTTCTAATGCTTTTCTAATGAAGAATATGGATGTTAGAAGTATAGATATCTTTCTAATGCTTTTCTAATGAAGAATATGGATGTTAGAAGTATAGATATCTTTCTAATGCTTTTCTAATGAAGAATCTGGATGTTAGAAGTATCGATTTATTTCTAATGCTTTTCTAATGAAGAATATGGATGTTAGAAGTATATATTTCTTTCTAATGCCTTTCTAATGAAGAATATGGATGTTAGAAGTATAGATATATTTCTAATGCTTTTCTAATGAAGAATATGGATGTTAGAAGTATAGATATTTTTCTAATGCTTTTCTAATACAAGAATCTGGATGTTAGAAGTATAGATTTCTTTCTAATGCTTTTCTAAAGAAGAATCTGGATGTTAGAAGTATAGATTTCTTTCTAATGCTTTTCTAATGAAGAATATGGATGTTAGAAGTATAGATATCTTTCTAATGCTTTTCTAAGGAAGAATCTGGATGTTAGAAGTATAGATATCTTTCTAATGCTTTTCTAATGAAGAATCTGGATGTTAGAAGTATAGATATCTTTCTAATGCTTTTCTAATGAAGAATATGGATGTTAGAAGTATAGATATCTTTCTAATGCTTTTCTAATGAAGAATATGGATGTTAGAAGTATAGATATCTTTCTAATGCTTTTCTAATGAAGAATATGGATGTTAGAAGTATAGATATCTTTCTAATGCTTTTCTAATGAAGAATATGGATGTTAGAAGTATAGATTTCTTTCTAATGCTTTTCTAATGAAGAATATGGATGTTAGAAGTATAGATATCTTTCTAATGCTTTTCTAATGAAGAATATGGATGTTAGAAGTATAGATATCTTTCTAATGCTTTTCTAATGAAGAATATGGATGTTAGAAGTATAGATATCTTTCTAATGCTTTTCTAATGCAAGAATATGGATGTTAGAAGTATAGATATCTTTCTAATGCTTTTCTAATGAAGAATATGGATGTTAGAAGTATAGATATCTTTCTAATGCTTTTCTAATGAAGAATATGGATGTTAGAAGTATAGATATCTTTCTAATGCTTTTCTAATGCAAGAATATGGATGTTAGAAGTATAGATATCTTTCTAATGCTTTTCTAATGAAGAATATGGATGTAAGAAGTATAGATATCTTTCTAATGCTTTTCTAATGAAGAATATGGATGTTAGAAGTATAGATATATTTCTAATGCTTTTCTAATGAAGAATCTGGATGTTATAAGTATAGATATCTTTCTAATGCTTTTCTAATGAAGAATATGGATGTTAGAAGTATAGATATCTTTCTAATGCTTTTCTAATGAAGAATCTGGATGTTAGAAGTATAGATATCTTTCTTATGCTTTTCTAATGAAGAATATGGATGTTAGAAGTATAGACATTCATGAACGCGTACGCTCGGGCTGCGCCCTCCGTGTTGTACTTTCCCTGATCGGTACACAATTTTGGTGCACGGCTATCCTGACCGGCAACTTGTACCAACATGGACATCCATGAACGCGTACGCTCTGGATGTTAGAAGTATAGATATCTTTCTAATGCTTTTCTAATGAAGAATATGGATGCTAGAAGTATAGATATCTTTCTAATGCTTTTCTAATGAAGAATATGGATGTTAGAAGTATAGATATCTTTCTAATGCTTTCTAATGCAAGAATCTGGATGTTAGAAGTATAGATATCTTTCTAATGCTTTTCTAATGAAGAATATGGATGTTAGAAGTATAGATATCTTTCTAATGCTTTTCTAATGAAGAATCTGGATGTTAGAAGTATAGATATCTTTCTAATGCTTTTCTAATGAAGAATATGGATGTTAGAAGTATAGATATTTTTCTAATGCATTTCTAATACAAGAATCTGGATGTTAGAAGTATAGATATCTTTCTAATGCTTTTCTAATGCAAGAATATGGATGTTAGAAGTATAGATATCTTTCTAATGCTTTTCTAATGAAGAATATGGATGTTAGAAGTATAGATATCTTTCTAATGCTTTTCTAATGAAGAATATGGATGTTAGAAGTATAGATATCTTTCTAATGCTTTTCTAATGCAAGAATATGGATGTTAGAAGTATAGATATCTTTCTAATGCTTTTCTAATGAAGAATATGGATGTAAGAAGTATAGATATCTTTCTAATGCTTTTCTAATGCAAGAATATGGATGTTAGAAGTATAGATATATTTCTAATGCTTTTCTAATGAAGAATCTGGATGTTATAAGTATAGATATCTTTCTAATGCTTTTCTAATGAAGAATATGGATGTTAGAAGTATAGATATCTTTCTAATGCTTTTCTAATGAAGAATATGGATGTAAGAAGTATAGATATCTTTCTAATGCTTTTCTAATGCAAGAATATGGATGTTAGAAGTATAGATATATTTCTAATGCTTTTCTAATGAAGAATCTGGATGTTATAAGTATAGATATCTTTCTAATGCTTTTCTAATGAAGAATATGGATGTTAGAAGTATAGATATCTTTCTAATGCTTTTCTAATGAAGAATCTGGATGTTAGAAGTATAGATATCTTTCTTATGCTTTTCTAATGAAGAATATGGATGTTAGAAGTATAGACATTCATGAACGCGTACGCTCGGGCTGCGCCCTCCGTGTTGTACTTTCCCTGATCGGTACACAATTTTGGTGCACGGCTATCCTGACCGGCAACTTGTACCAACATGGACATCCATGAACGCGTACGCTCTGGATGTTAGAAGTATAGATATCTTTCTAATGCTTTTCTAATGAAGAATATGGATGTTAGAAGTATAGATATCTTTCTAATGCTTTTCTAATGAAGAATATGGATGTTAGAAGTATAGATATCTTTCTAATGCTTTTCTAATGAAGAATATGGATGTTAGAAGTATAGATATCTTTCTAATGCTTTTCTAATGAAGAATCTGGATGTTAGAAGTATAGATATCTTTCTAATGCTTTTCTAATGAAGAATATGGATGTTAGAAGTATAGATATCTTTCTAATGCTTTTCTAATGAAGAATGGATGTTAGAAGTATAGATATCTTTCTAATGCTTTTCTAATGAAGAATATGGATGTTAGAAGTATAGATATCTTTCTAATGCTTTTCTAATGAAGAATCTGGATGTTAGAAGTATAGATATCTTTCTAATGCTTTTCTAATGAAGAATATGGATGTTAGAAGTATAGATATCTTTCTAATGCTTTTCTAATGAAGAATATGGATGTTAGAAGTATAGATTATTTCTAATGCTTTTCTAATGAAGAATATGGATGTTAGAAGTATATATTTCTTTCTAATGCTTTTCTAATGAAGAATCTGGATGTTAGAAGTATAGATATCTTTCTAATGCTTTTCTAATGAAGAATATGGATGTTAGAAGTATAGATATCTTTCTAATGCTTTTCTAATGAAGAATCTGGATGTTAGAAGTATAGATATCTTTCTAATGCTTTTCTAATGAAGAATATGGATGTTAGAAGTATAGATATCTTTCTAATGCTTTTCTAATGAAGAATCTGGATGTTAGAAGTATAGATTTATTTCTAATGCTTTTCTAATGAAGAATATGGATGTTAGAAGTATATATTTCTTTCTAATGCTTTCTAATGAAGAATCTGGATGTTAGAAGTATAGATATCTTTCTAATGCTTTTCTAATGAAGAATATGGATGTTAGAAGTATAGATATCTTTCTAATGCTTTTCTAATGAAGAATCTGGATGTTAGAAGTATAGATATCTTTCTAATGCTTTTCTAATGAAGAATCTGGATGTTAGAAGTATAGATATCTTTCTAATGCTTTTCTAATGAAGAATATGGATGTTAGAAGTATAGATATCTTTCTAATGCTTTTCTAATGAAGAATCTGGATGTTAGAAGTATAGATATCTTTCTAATGCTTTTCTAATGAAGAATCTGGATGTTAGAAGTATAGATATCTTTCTAATGCTTTTCTAATGAAGAATATGGATGTTAGAAGTATAGATATCTTTCTAATGCTTTTCTAATGAAGAATATGGATGTTAGAAGTATAGATATCTTTCTAATGCTTTTCTAATGAAGAATCTGGATGTTAGAAGTATAGATATCTTTCTAATGCTTTTCTAATGAAGAATATGGATGTTAGAAGTATAGATATCTTTCTAATGCTTTTCTAATGAAGAATATGGATGTTAGAAGTATAGATATCTTTCTAATGCTTTTCTAATGAAGAATATGGATGTTAGAAGTATAGATATTCATGAATGCGTACGCTCGGGCTGCGCCCTCCGTGTTGTACTTTCCCTGATCGGTACACAATTTTGGTGCACGGCTATCCTGACCGGCAACTTGTACCAACATGGACATCCATGAACGCGTACGCTCTGGATGTTAGAAGTATAGATATCTTTCTAATGCTTTTCTAATGAAGAATATGGATGTTAGAAGTATAGATATCTTTCTAATGCTTTTCTAATGAAGAATATGGATGTTAGAAGTATAGATATCTTTCTAATGCTTTCTAATGAAGAATCTGGATGTTAGAAGTATAGATATCTTTCTAATGCTTTTCTAATGAAGAATATGGATGTTAGAAGTATAGATATCTTTCTAATGCTTTTCTAATGAAGAATCTGGATGTTAGAAGTATAGATATCTTTCTAATGCTTTTCTAATGAAGAATATGGATGTTAGAAGTATAGACATTCATGAACGCGTACGCTCGGGCTGCGCCCTCCGTGTTGTACTTTCCCTGATCGGTACACAATTTTGGTGCACGGCTATCCTGACCGGCAACTTGTACCAACATGGACATCCATGAACGCGTACGCTCTGGATGTTAGAAGTATAGATATCTTTCTAATGCTTTTCTAATGAAGAATATGGATGTTAGAAGTATAGATATCTTTCTAATGCTTTTCTAATGAAGAATATGGATGTTAGAAGTATAGATATCTTTCTAATGCTTTTCTAATGAAGAATCTGGATGTTAGAAGTATAGATATCTTTCTAATGCTTTTCTAATGAAGAATATGGATGTTAGAAGTATATATTTCTTTCTAATGCTTTTCTAATGCAAGAATCTGGATGTAAGAAGTATAGATATCTTTCTAATGCTTTTCTAATGAAGAATATGGATGTTAGAAGTATAGATATCTTTCTAATGCTTTTCTAATGAAGAATATGGATGTTAGAAGTATAGATATCTTTCTAATGCTTTTCTAATACAATAATCTGGATGTTAGAAGTATAGATATCTTTCTAATGCTTTTCTAATGCAAGAATATGGATGTTAGAAGTATAGATATCTTTCTAATGCTTTTCTAATGAAGAATATGGATGTTAGAAGTATAGATATCTTTCTAATGCTTTTCTAATGAAGAATATGGATGTTAGAAGTATAGATATCTTTCTAATGCTTTTCTAATGAAGAATATGGATGTTAGAAGTATAGATATCTTTCTAATGCTTTTCTAATGAAGAATATGGATGTAAGAAGTATAGATATCTTTCTAATGCTTTTCTAATGAAGAATATGGATGTTAGAAGTATAGATATCTTTCTAATGCTTTTCTAATGAAGAATATGGATGTTAGAAGTATAGACATTCATGAACGCGTACGCTCGGGCTGCGCCCTCCGTGTTGTACTTTCCCTGATCGGTACACAATTTTGGTGCACGGCTATCCTGACCGGCAACTTGTACCAACATGGACATCCATGAACGCGTACGCTCTGGATGTTAGAAGTATAGATATCTTTCTAATGCTTTTCTAATGAAGAATATGGATGCTAGAAGTATAGATATCTTTCTAATGCTTTTCTAATGAAGAATATGGATGTTAGAAGTATAGATATCTTTCTAATGCTTTCTAATGCAAGAATCTGGATGTTAGAAGTATAGATATCTTTCTAATGCTTTTCTAATGAAGAATATGGATGTTAGAAGTATAGATATCTTTCTAATGCTTTTCTAATGAAGAATCTGGATGTTAGAAGTATAGATATCTTTCTAATGCTTTTCTAATGAAGAATATGGATGTTAGAAGTATAGACATTCATGAACGCGTACGCTCGGGCTGCGCCCTCCGTGTTGTACTTTCCCTGATCGGTACACAATTTTGGTGCACGGCTATCCTGACCGGCAACTTGTACCAACATGGACATCCATGAACGCGTACGCTCTGGATGTTAGAAGTATAGATATCTTTCTAATGCTTTTCTAATGAAGAATATGGATGCTAGAAGTATAGATATCTTTCTAATGCTTTTCTAATGAAGAATATGGATGTTAGAAGTATAGATATCTTTCTAATGCTTTCTAATGAAGAATCTGGATGTTAGAAGTATAGATATCTTTCTAATGCTTTTCTAATGAAGAATATGGATGTTAGAAGTATAGATATCTTTCTAATGCTTTTCTAATGAAGAATCTGGATGTTAGAAGTATAGATATCTTTCTAATGCTTTTCTAATGAAGAATATGGATGTTAGAAGTATAGATATCTTTCTAATGCTTTTCTAATGAAGAATATGGATGTTAGAAGTATAGATATCTTTCTAATGCTTTTCTAATGAAGAATCTGGATGTTAGAAGTATAGATATCTTTCTAATGCTTTTCTAATGAAGAATATGGATGTTAGAAGTATAGATATCTTTCTAATGCTTTTCTAATGAAGAATATGGATGTTAGAAGTATAGATATCTTTCTAATGCTTTTCTAATGAAGAATATGGATGTTAGAAGTATAGATATCTTTCTAATGCTTTTCTAATGAAGAATATGGATGTTAGAAGTATAGATATCTTTCTAATGCTTTTCTAATGAAGAATATGGATGTTAGAAGTATAGATATCTTTCTAATGCCTTTCTAATGAAGAATCTGGATGTTAGAAGTATAGATATCTTTCTAATGCTTTTCTAATGAAGAATATGGATGTTAGAAGTATAGATATCTTTCTAATGCTTTTCTAATGAAGAATATGGATGTTAGAAGTATAGATATCTTTCTAATGCTTTTCTAATGAAGAATATGGATGTTAGAAGTATAGATATCTTTCTAATGCTTTTCTAATGAAGAATCTGGATGTTAGAAGTATAGATATCTTTCTAATGCTTTTCTAATGAAGAATATGGATGTTAGAAGTATATATCTTTCTAATGCTTTTCTAATGAAGAATATGGATGTTAGAAGTATAGATATCTTTCTAATGCTTTTCTAATGAAGAATATGGATGTTAGAAGTATAGATATCTTTCTAATGCTTTTCTAATGAAGAATATGGATTTTAGAAGTATAATATCTTTCTAATGCTTTTCTAATGAAGAATCTGGATGTAAGAAGTATAGATATCTTTCTAATGCATTTCTAATGAAGAATATGGATTTTAGAAGTATAGATATCTTTCTAATGCTTTTCTTATGAAGAATCTGGTTGTTAGAAGTATCGATTTATTTCTAATGCTTTTCTAATGAAGAATATGGATGTTAGAAGTATATATTTCTTTCTAATGCCTTTCTAATGAAGAATCTGGATGTTAGAAGTATAGATATCTTTCTAATGCTTTTCTAATGCAAGAATATGGATGTTAGAAGTATAGATATTTTTCTAATGCATTTCTAATACAAGAATCTGGATGTTAGAAGTATAGATATCTTTCTAATGCTTTTCTAATGCAAGAATATGGATGTTAGAAGTATAGATATCTTTCTAATGCTTTTCTAATGAAGAATATGGATGTTAGAAGTATAGATATCTTTCTAATGCTTTTCTAATGAAGAATATGGATGTTAGAAGTATAGATATCTTTCTAATGCTTTTCTAATGCAAGAATATGGATGTTAGAAGTATAGATATCTTTCTAATGCTTTTCTAATGAAGAATATGGATGTAAGAAGTATAGATATCTTTCTAATGCTTTTCTAATGAAGAATATGGATGTTAGAAGTATAGATATATTTCTAATGCTTTTCTAATGAAGAATCTGGATGTTATAAGTATAGATATCTTTCTAATGCTTTTCTAATGAAGAATATGGATGTTAGAAGTATAGATATCTTTCTAATGCTTTTCTAATGAAGAATCTGGATGTTAGAAGTATCGATTTATTTCTAATGCTTTTCTAATGAAGAATATGGATGTTAGAAGTATATATTCTTTCTAATGCCTTTCTAATGAAGAATCTGGATGTTAGAAGTATAGATATCTTTCTAATGCTTTTCTAATGAAGAATATGGATGTTAGAAGTATAGATATCTTTCTAATGCTTTTCTAATGAAGAATATGGATGTTAGAAGTATAGATATCTTTCTAATGCTTTTCTAATGAAGAATATGGATGTTAGAAGTATAGATATCTTTCTAATGCTTTTCTAATGAAGAATCTGGATGTTAGAAGTATCGATTTATTTCTAATGCTTTTCTAATGAAGAATATGGATGTTAGAAGTATATATTTCTTTCTAATGCCTTTCTAATGAAGAATATGGATGTTAGAAGTATAGATATATTTCTAATGCTTTTCTAATGAAGAATATGGATGTTAGAAGTATAGATATTTTTCTAATGCTTTTCTAATACAAGAATCTGGATGTTAGAAGTATAGATTTCTTTCTAATGCTTTTCTAAAGAAGAATCTGGATGTTAGAAGTATAGATTTCTTTCTAATGCTTTTCTAATGAAGAATATGGATGTTAGAAGTATAGATATCTTTCTAATGCTTTTCTAAGGAAGAATCTGGATGTTAGAAGTATAGATATCTTTCTAATGCTTTTCTAATGAAGAATCTGGATGTTAGAAGTATAGATATCTTTCTAATGCTTTTCTAATGAAGAATATGGATGTTAGAAGTATAGATATCTTTCTAATGCTTTTCTAATGAAGAATATGGATGTTAGAAGTATAGATATCTTTCTAATGCTTTTCTAATGAAGAATATGGATGTTAGAAGTATAGATATCTTTCTAATGCTTTTCTAATGAAGAATATGGATGTTAGAAGTATAGATTTCTTTCTAATGCTTTTCTAATGAAGAATATGGATGTTAGAAGTATAGATATCTTTCTAATGCTTTTCTAATGAAGAATATGGATGTTAGAAGTATAGATATCTTTCTAATGCTTTTCTAATGAAGAATATGGATGTTAGAAGTATAGATATCTTTCTAATGCTTTTCTAATGCAAGAATATGGATGTTAGAAGTATAGATATCTTTCTAATGCTTTTCTAATGAAGAATATGGATGTTAGAAGTATAGATATCTTTCTAATGCTTTTCTAATGAAGAATATGGATGTTAGAAGTATAGATATCTTTCTAATGCTTTTCTAATGAAGAATATGGATGTTAGAAGTATAGATATCTTTCTAATGCTTTTCTAATGAAGAATATGGATGTAAGAAGTATAGATATCTTTCTAATGCTTTTCTAATGAAGAATATGGATGTTAGAAGTATAGATATATTTCTAATGCTTTTCTAATGAAGAATCTGGATGTTATAAGTATAGATATCTTTCTAATGCTTTTCTAATGAAGAATATGGATGTTAGAAGTATAGATATCTTTCTAATGCTTTTCTAATGAAGAATCTGGATGTTAGAAGTATAGATATCTTTCTTATGCTTTTCTAATGAAGAATATGGATGTTAGAAGTATAGACATTCATGAACGCGTACGCTCGGGCTGCGCCCTCCGTGTTGTACTTTCCCTGATCGGTACACAATTTTGGTGCACGGCTATCCTGACCGGCAACTTGTACCAACATGGACATCCATGAACGCGTACGCTCTGGATGTTAGAAGTATAGATATCTTTCTAATGCTTTTCTAATGAAGAATATGGATGCTAGAAGTATAGATATCTTTCTAATGCTTTTCTAATGAAGAATATGGATGTTAGAAGTATAGATATCTTTCTAATGCTTTCTAATGCAAGAATCTGGATGTTAGAAGTATAGATATCTTTCTAATGCTTTTCTAATGAAGAATATGGATGTTAGAAGTATAGATATCTTTCTAATGCTTTTCTAATGAAGAATCTGGATGTTAGAAGTATAGATATCTTTCTAATGCTTTTCTAATGAAGAATATGGATGTTAGAAGTATAGATATTTTTCTAATGCATTTCTAATACAAGAATCTGGATGTTAGAAGTATAGATATCTTTCTAATGCTTTTCTAATGCAAGAATATGGATGTTAGAAGTATAGATATCTTTCTAATGCTTTTCTAATGAAGAATATGGATGTTAGAAGTATAGATATCTTTCTAATGCTTTTCTAATGAAGAATATGGATGTTAGAAGTATAGATATCTTTCTAATGCTTTTCTAATGCAAGAATATGGATGTTAGAAGTATAGATATCTTTCTAATGCTTTTCTAATGAAGAATATGGATGTAAGAAGTATAGATATCTTTCTAATGCTTTTCTAATGCAAGAATATGGATGTTAGAAGTATAGATATATTTCTAATGCTTTTCTAATGAAGAATCTGGATGTTATAAGTATAGATATCTTTCTAATGCTTTTCTAATGAAGAATATGGATGTTAGAAGTATAGATATCTTTCTAATGCTTTTCTAATGAAGAATATGGATGTAAGAAGTATAGATATCTTTCTAATGCTTTTCTAATGAAGAATATGGATGTTAGAAGTATAGATATATTTCTAATGCTTTTCTAATGAAGAATCTGGATGTTATAAGTATAGATATCTTTCTAATGCTTTTCTAATGAAGAATATGGATGTTAGAAGTATAGATATCTTTCTAATGCTTTTCTAATGAAGAATCTGGATGTTAGAAGTATAGATATCTTTCTATGCTTTTCTAATGAAGAATATGGATGTTAGAAGTATAGACATTCATGAACGCGTACGCTCGGGCTGCGCCCTCCGTGTTGTACTTTCCCTGATCGGTACACAATTTTGGTGCACGGCTATCCTGACCGGCAACTTGTACCAACATGGACATCCATGAACGCGTACGCTCTGGATGTTAGAAGTATAGATATCTTTCTAATGCTTTTCTAATGAAGAATATGGATGTTAGAAGTATAGATATCTTTCTAATGCTTTTCTAATGAAGAATATGGATGTTAGAAGTATAGATATCTTTCTAATGCTTTTCTAATGAAGAATCTGGATGTTAGAAGTATAGATATCTTTCTAATGCTTTTCTAATGAAGAATATGGATGTTAGAAGTATATATTTCTTTCTAATGCTTTTCTAATGAAGAATCTGGATGTAAGAAGTATAGATATCTTTCTAATGCTTTTCTAATGAAGAATATGGATGTTAGAAGTATAGATATCTTTCTAATGCTTTTCTAATGAAGAATATGGATGTTAGAAGTATAGATATCTTTCTAATGCTTTTCTAATGAAGAATCTGGATGTTAGAAGTATAGATATCTTTCTAATGCTTTTCTAATGAAGAATATGGATGTTAGAAGTATAGATATCTTTCTAATGCTTTTCTAATGAAGAATATGGATGTTAGAAGTATAGATATCTTTCTAATGCTTTTCTAATGAAGAATATGGATGTTAGAAGTATAGATATCTTTCTAATGCTTTTCTAATGAAGAATATGGATGTTAGAAGTATAGATATCTTTCTAATGCTTTTCTAATGAAGAATATGGATGTTAGAAGTATAGATATCTTTCTAATGCTTTTCTAATGAAGAATATGGATGTTAGAAGTATAGATATCTTTCTAATGCTTTTCTAATGAAGAATATGGATGTTAGAAGTATAGACATTCATGAACGCGTACGCTCGGGCTGCGCCCTCCGTGTTGTACTTTCCCTGATCGGTACACAATTTTGGTGCACGGCTATCCTGACCGGCAACTTGTACCAACATGGACATCCATGAACGCGTACGCTCTGGATGTTAGAAGTATAGATATCTTTCTAATGCTTTTCTAATGAAGAATATGGATGTTAGAAGTATAGATATCTTTCTAATGCTTTTCTAATGAAGAATATGGATGTTAGAAGTATAGATATCTTTCTAATGCTTTCTAATGAAGAATCTGGATGTTAGAAGTATAGATATCTTTCTAATGCTTTTCTAATGAAGAATATGGATGTTAGAAGTATAGATATCTTTCTAATGCTTTTCTAATGAAGAATCTGGATGTTAGAAGTATAGATATCTTTCTAATGCTTTTCTAATGAAGAATATGGATGTTAGAAGTATAGACATTCATGAACGCGTACGCTCGGGCTGCGCCCTCCGTGTTGTACTTTCCCTGATCGGTACACAATTTTGGTGCACGGCTATCCTGACCGGCAACTTGTACCAACATGGACATCCATGAACGCGTACGCTCTGGATGTTAGAAGTATAGATATCTTTCTAATGCTTTTCTAATGAAGAATATGGATGCTAGAAGTATAGATATCTTTCTAATGCTTTTCTAATGAAGAATATGGATGTTAGAAGTATAGATATCTTTCTAATGCTTTTCTAATGAAGAATATGGATGTTAGAAGTATAGATATCTTTCTAATGCTTTTCTAATGAAGAATCTGGATGTTAGAAGTATAGATATCTTTCTAATGCTTTTCTAATGAAGAATCTGGATGTTAGAAGTATAGATATCTTTCTAATGCTTTTCTAATGAAGAATATGGATGTTAGAAGTATAGATATCTTTCTAATGCTTTTCTAATGAAGAATATGGATGTTAGAAGTATAGATATCTTTCTAATGCTTTTCTAATGCAAGAATCTGGATGTTAGAAGTATAGATATCTTTCTAATGCTTTTCTAATGAAGAATATGGATGTTAGAAGTATAGATATCTTTCTAATGCTTTTCTAATGAAGAATATGGATGTTAGAAGTATAGATATCTTTCTAATGCTTTTCTAATGAAGAATATGGATGTTAGAAGTATAGATATCTTTCTAATGCTTTTCTAATGAAGAATATGGATGTTAGAAGTATAGATATCTTTCTAATGCTTTTCTAATGAAGAATATGGATGTTAGAAGTATAGATATCTTTCTAATGCTTTTCTAATGAAGAATATGGATGTTAGAAGTATAGATATCTTTCTAATGCTTTTCTAATGAAGAATCGGGATGTTAGAAGTATAGATATCTTTCTAATGCTTTTCTAATGAAGAATATGGATGTTAGAAGTATAGATATCTTTCTAATGCTTTTCTAATGAAGAATATGGATGTTAGAAGTATAGATATCTTTCTAATGCTTTTCTAATGAAGAATATGGATGTTAGAAGTATAGATATCTTTCTAATGCTTTTCTAATGAAGAATATGGATGTTAGAAGTATATATATCTTTCTAATGCTTTTCTAATGAAGAATATGGATGTTAGAAGTATAGATATCTTTCTAATGCTTTTCTAATGAAGAATATGGATGTTAGAAGTATAGATATCTTTCTAATGCTTTTCTAATGAAGAATATGGATGTTAGAAGTATAGATATCTTTCTAATGCTTTTCTAATGAAGAATATGGATGTTAGAAGTATAGATATCTTTCTAATGCTTTTCTAATGAAGAATCTGGATGTTAGAAGTATAGATATCTTTCTAATGCTTTTCTAATGAAGAATATGGATGTTAGAAGTATAGATATCTTTCTAATGCTTTTCTAATGAAGAATCTGGATGTTAGAAGTATAGATTTATTTCTAATGCTTTTCTAATGAAGAATATGGATGTTAGAAGTATATATTCTTTCTAATGCCTTTCTAATGAAGAATCTGGATGTTAGAAGTATAGATATCTTTCTAATGCTTTTCTAATGAAGAATATGGATGTTAGAAGTATAGATATTTTCTAATGCATTTCTAATACAAGAATCTGGATGTTAGAAGTATAGATATCTTTCTAATGCTTTTCTAATGCAAGAATATGGATGTTAGAAGTATAGATATCTTTCTAATGCTTTTCTAATGAAGAATATGGATGTTAGAAGTATAGATATCTTTCTAATGCTTTTCTAATGAAGAATATGGATGTTAGAAGTATAGATATCTTTCTAATGCTTTTCTAATGCAAGAATATGGATGTTAGAAGTATAGATATCTTTCTAATGCTTTTCTAATGAAGAATATGGATGTAAGAAGTATAGATATCTTTCTAATGCTTTTCTAATGAAGAATATGGATGTTAGAAGTATAGATATTTCTAATGCTTTTCTAATGAAGAATCTGGATGTTATAAGTATAGATATCTTTCTAATGCTTTTCTAATGAAGAATATGGATGTTAGAAGTATAGATATCTTTCTAATGCTTTTCTAATGAAGAATCTGGATGTTAGAAGTATCGATTTATTTCTAATGCTTTTCTAATGAAGAATATGGATGTTAGAAGTATATATTTCTTTCTAATGCCTTTCTAATGAAGAATCTGGATGTTAGAAGTATAGATATCTTTCTAATGCTTTTCTAATGAAGAATATGGATGTTAGAAGTATAGATATCTTTCTAATGCTTTTCTAATGAAGAATATGGATGTTAGAAGTATAGATATCTTTCTAATGCTTTTCTAATGAAGAATATGGATGTTAGAAGTATAGATATCTTTCTAATGCTTTTCTAATGAAGAATCTGGATGTTAGAAGTATCGATTTATTTCTAATGCTTTTCTAATGAAGAATATGGATGTTAGAAGTATATATTCTTTCTAATGCCTTTCTAATGAAGAATATGGATGTTAGAAGTATAGATATCTTTCTAATGCTTTTCTAATGAAGAATATGGATGTTAGAAGTATAGATATTTTTCTAATGCTTTTCTAATACAAGAATCTGGATGTTAGAAGTATAGATTTCTTTCTAATGCTTTTCTAATGAAGAATCTGGATGTTAGAAGTATAGATTTCTTTCTAATGCTTTTCTAATGAAGAATATGGATGTTAGAAGTATAGATATCTTTCTAATGCTTTTCTAATGAAGAATCTGGATGTTAGAAGTATAGATATCTTTCTAATGCTTTTCTAATGAAGAATCTGGATGTTAGAAGTATAGATATCTTTCTAATGCTTTTCTAATGAAGAATATGGATGTTAGAAGTATAGATATCTTTCTAATGCTTTTCTAATGAAGAATATGGATGTTAGAAGTATAGATATCTTTCTAATGCTTTTCTAATGAAGAATATGGATGTTAGAAGTATAGATATCTTTCTAATGCTTTTCTAATGAAGAATATGGATGTTAGAAGTATAGATTTCTTTCTAATGCTTTTCTAATGAAGAATATGGATGTTAGAAGTATAGATATCTTTCTAATGCTTTTCTAATGAAGAATATGGATGTTAGAAGTATAGATATCTTTCTAATGCTTTTCTAATGAAGAATATGGATGTTAGAAGTATAGATATCTTTCTAATGCTTTTCTAATGAAGAATATGGATGTTAGAAGTATAGATATCTTTCTAATGCTTTTCTAATGAAGAATATGGATGTTAGAAGTATAGATATCTTTCTAATGCTTTTCTAATGAAGAATATGGATGTTAGAAGTATAGATATCTTTCTAATGCTTTTCTAATGCAAGAATATGGATGTTAGAAGTATAGATATCTTTCTAATGCTTTTCTAATGAAGAATATGGATGTAAGAAGTATAGATATCTTTCTAATGCTTTTCTAATGAAGAATATGGATGTTAGAAGTATAGATATATTTCTAATGCTTTTCTAATGAAGAATCTGGATGTTAGAAGTATAGATATCTTTCTAATGCTTTTCTAATGAAGAATATGGATGTTAGAAGTATAGATATCTTTCTAATGCTTTTCTAATGAAGAATCTGGATGTTAGAAGTATAGATATCTTTCTTATGCTTTTCTAATGAAGAATATGGATGTTAGAAGTATAGACATTCATGAACGCGTACGCTCGGGCTGCGCCCTCCGTGTTGTACTTTCCCTGATCGGTACACAATTTTGGTGCACGGCTATCCTGACCGGCAACTTGTACCAACATGGACATCCATGAACGCGTACGCTCTGGATGTTAGAAGTATAGATATCTTTCTAATGCTTTTCTAATGAAGAATATGGATGCTAGAAGTATAGATATCTTTCTAATGCTTTTCTAATGAAGAATATGGATGTTAGAAGTATAGATATCTTTCTAATGCTTTCTAATGCAAGAATCTGGATGTTAGAAGTATAGATATCTTTCTAATGCTTTTCTAATGAAGAATATGGATGTTAGAAGTATAGATATCTTTCTAATGCTTTTCTAATGAAGAATCTGGATGTTAGAAGTATAGATATCTTTCTAATGCTTTTCTAATGAAGAATATGGATGTTAGAAGTATAGATATTTTCTAATGCTTTCTAATGAAGAATCTGGATGTTAGAAGTATAGATATCTTTCTAATGCTTTTCTAATGCAAGAATATGGATGTTAGAAGTATAGATATCTTTCTAATGCTTTTCTAATGAAGAATATGGATGTTAGAAGTATAGATATCTTTCTAATGCTTTTCTAATGAAGAATATGGATGTTAGAAGTATAGATATCTTTCTAATGCTTTTCTAATGAAGAATATGGATGTTAGAAGTATAGATATCTTTCTAATGCTTTTCTAATGAAGAATATGGATGTTAGAAGTATAGATATCTTTCTAATGCTTTTCTAATGCAAGAATATGGATGTTAGAAGTATAGATATCTTTCTAATGCTTTTCTAATGAAGAATCTGGATGTTAGAAGTATAGATATCTTTCTAATGCTTTTCTAATGAAGAATATGGATGTTAGAAGTATAGATATCTTTCTAATGCTTTTCTAATGAAGAATATGGATGTAAGAAGTATAGATATCTTTCTAATGCTTTTCTAATGAAGAATATGGATGTTAGAAGTATAGATATCTTTCTAATGCTTTTCTAATGAAGAATCTGGATGTTAGAAGTATAGATATCTTTCTAATGCTTTTCTAATGAAGAATATGGATGTTAGAAGTATAGATATCTTTCTAATGCTTTTCTAATGAAGAATCTGGATGTTAGAAGTATAGATATCTTTCTAATGCTTTTCTAATGAAGAATATGGATGTTAGAAGTATAGACATTCATGAACGCGTACGCTCGGGCTGCGCCCTCCGTGTTGTACTTTCCCTGATCGGTACACAATTTTGGTGCACGGCTATCCTGACCGGCAACTTGTACCAACATGGACATCCATGAACGCGTACGCTCTGGATGTTAGAAGTATAGATATCTTTCTAATGCTTTTCTAATGAAGAATATGGATGTTAGAAGTATAGATATCTTTCTAATGCTTTTCTAATGAAGAATATGGATGTTAGAAGTATAGATATCTTTCTAATGCTTTTCTAATGAAGAATATGGATGTTAGAAGTATAGATATCTTTCTAATGCTTTTCTAATGAAGAATCTGGATGTTAGAAGTATAGATATCTTTCTAATGCTTTTCTAATGAAGAATATGGATGTTAGAAGTATAGATATCTTTCTAATGCTTTTCTAATGAAGAATATGGATGTTAGAAGTATAGATATCTTTCTAATGCTTTTCTAATGAAGAATATGGATGTTAGAAGTATAGATATCTTTCTAATGCTTTTCTAATGAAGAATATGGATGTTAGAAGTATAGATATCTTTCTAATGCTTTTCTAATGAAGAATATGGATGTTAGAAGTATAGATATCTTTCTAATGCTTTTCTAATGAAGAATATGGATGTTAGAAGTATAGATATCTTTCTAATGCTTTTCTAATGAAGAATATGGATGTTAGAAGTATAGATATCTTTCTAATGCTTTTCTAATGAAGAATATGGATGTTAGAAGTATAGATATCTTTCTAATGCTTTTCTAATGAAGAATATGGATGTTAGAAGTATAGATATCTTTCTAATGCTTTTCTAATGAAGAATATGGATGTTAGAAGTATAGATATCTTTCTAATGCTTTTCTAATGAAGAATGGATGTTAGAAGTATAGATATCTTTCTAATGCTTTTCTAATGAAGAATATGGATGTTAGAAGTATAGATATCTTTCTAATGCTTTTCTAATGAAGAATATGGATGTTAGAAGTATAGATATCTTTCTAATGCTTTTCTAATGAAGAATATGGATGTTAGAAGTATAGATATCTTTCTAATGCTTTTCTAATGAAGAATATGGATGTTAGAAGTATAGATATCTTTCTAATGCTTTTCTAATGAAGAATATGGATGTTAGAAGTATAGATATCTTTCTAATGCTTTTCTAATGAAGAATATGGATGTTAGAAGTATAGATATCTTTCTAATGCTTTTCTAATGAAGAATCTGGATGTTAGAAGTATAGATATCTTTCTAATGCTTTTCTAATGAAGAATATGGATGTTAGAAGTATAGATATCTTTCTAATGCTTTTCTAATGAAGAATCTGGATGTTAGAAGTATAGATATCTTTCTAATGCTTTTCTAATGAAGAATATGGATGTTAGAAGTATAGATATCTTTCTAATGCTTTTCTAATGAAGAATCTGGATGTTAGAAGTATAGATATCTTTCTAATGCTTTTCTAATGAAGAATATGGATGTTAGAAGTATAGATATCTTTCTAATGCTTTTCTAATGAAGAATATGGATGTTAGAAGTATAGATATCTTTCTAATGCTTTTCTAATGAAGAATATGGATGTTAGAAGTATAGATATCTTTCTAATGCTTTTCTAATGAAGAATATGGATGTTAGAAGTATAGATATCTTTCTAATGCTTTTCTAATGAAGAATATGGATGTTAGAAGTATAGATATCTTTCTAATGCTTTTCTAATGAAGAATATGGATGTTAGAAGTATAGATATCTTTCTAATGCTTTTCTAATGAAGAATCTGGATGTTAGAAGTATAGATATCTTTCTAATGCTTTTCTAATGAAGAATATGGATGTTAGAAGTATAGATATCTTTCTAATGCTTTTCTAATGAAGAATATGGATGTTAGAAGTATAGATATCTTTCTAATGCTTTTCTAATGAAGAATATGGATGTTAGAAGTATAGATATCTTTCTAATGCTTTTCTAATGAAGAATCTGGATGTTAGAAGTATAGATATCTTTCTAATGCTTTTCTAATGAAGAATATGGATGTTAGAAGTATAGATATCTTTCTAATGCTTTTCTAATGAAGAATCTGGATGTTAGAAGTATAGATATCTTTCTAATGCTTTTCTAATGAAGAATATGGATGTTAGAAGTATAGACATTCATGAACGCGTACGCTCGGGCTGCGCCCTCCGTGTTGTACTTTCCCTGATCGGTACACAATTTTGGTGCACGGCTATCCTGACCAACTTGTACCAACATGGACATCCATGAACGCGTACGCTCTGGATGTTAGAAGTATAGATATCTTTCTAATGCTTTTCTAATGAAGAATATGGATGTTAGAAGTATAGATATCTTTCTAATGCTTTTCTAATGAAGAATATGGATGTTAGAAGTATAGATATCTTTCTAATGCTTTTCTAATGAAGAATATGGATGTTAGAAGTATAGATATCTTTCTAATGCTTTTCTAATGAAGAATATGGATGTTAGAAGTATAGATTTCTTTCTAATGCTTTTCTAATGAAGAATCTGGATGTTAGAAGTATAGATATCTTTCTAATGCTTTTCTAATGAAGAATATGGATGTTAGAAGTATAGATATCTTTCTAATGCTTTTCTAATGAAGAATATGGATGTTAGAAGTATAGATATCTTTCTAATGCTTTTCTAATACAAGAATCTGGATGTTAGAAGTATAGATATCTTTCTAATGCTTTTCTAATGAAGAATATGGATGTTAGAAGTATAGATATCTTTCTAATGCTTTTCTAATGAAGAATATGGATGTTAGAAGTATAGATATCTTTCTAATGCTTTTCTAATGAAGAATATGGATGTTAGAAGTATAGATATCTTTCTAATGCTTTTCTAATGAAGAATATGGATGTTAGAAGTATAGATATCTTTCTAATGCTTTTCTAATGAAGAATATGGATGTTAGAAGTATAGATATCTTTCTAATGCTTTTCTAATGAAGAATATGGATGTTAGAAGTATAGATATCTTTCTAATGCTTTTCTAATGAAGAATATGGATGTTAGAAGTATAGACATTCATGAACGCGTACGCTCGGGCTGCGCCCTCCGTGTTGTACTTTCCCTGATCGGTACACAATTTTGGTGCACGGCTATCCTGACCGGCAACTTGTACCAACATGGACATCCATGAACGCGTACGCTCTGGATGTTAGAAGTATAGATATCTTTCTAATGCTTTTCTAATGAAGAATATGGATGCTAGAAGTATAGATATCTTTCTAATGCTTTTCTAATGAAGAATATGGATGTTAGAAGTATAGATATCTTTCTAATGCTTTCTAATGCAAGAATCTGGATGTTAGAAGTATAGATATCTTTCTAATGCTTTTCTAATGAAGAATATGGATGTTAGAAGTATAGATATCTTTCTAATGCTTTTCTAATGAAGAATCTGGATGTTAGAAGTATAGATATCTTTCTAATGCTTTTCTAATGAAGAATATGGATGTTAGAAGTATAGACATTCATGAACGCGTACGCTCGGGCTGCGCCCTCCGTGTTGTACTTTCCCTGATCGGTACACAATTTTGGTGCACGGCTATCCTGACCGGCAACTTGTACCAACATGGACATCCATGAACGCGTACGCTCTGGATGTTAGAAGTATAGATATCTTTCTAATGCTTTTCTAATGAAGAATATGGATGCTAGAAGTATAGATATCTTTCTAATGCTTTTCTAATGAAGAATATGGATGTTAGAAGTATAGATATCTTTCTAATGCTTTTCTAATGAAGAATATGGATGTTAGAAGTATAGATATCTTTCTAATGCTTTTCTAATGAAGAATATGGATGTTAGAAGTATAGATATCTTTCTAATGCTTTTCTAATGAAGAATCTGGATGTTAGAAGTATAGATATCTTTCTAATGCTTTTCTAATGAAGAATATGGATGTTAGAAGTATAGATATCTTTCTAATGCTTTTCTAATGAAGAATATGGATGTTAGAAGTATAGATATCTTTCTAATGCTTTTCTAATGAAGAATCTGGATGTTAGAAGTATAGATATCTTTCTAATGCTTTTCTAATGAAGAATATGGATGTTAGAAGTATAGATATCTTTCTAATGCTTTTCTAATGAAGAATATGGATGTTAGAAGTATAGATATCTTTCTAATGCTTTTCTAATGAAGAATATGGATGTTAGAAGTATAGATATCTTTCTAATGCTTTTCTAATGAAGAATATGGATGTTAGAAGTATAGATATCTTTCTAATGCTTTTCTAATGAAGAATATGGATGTTAGAAGTATAGATATCTTTCTAATGCTTTTCTAATGAAGAATATGGATGTTAGAAGTATAGATATCTTTCTAATGCTTTTCTAATGAAGAATATGGATGTTAGAAGTATAGATATCTTTCTAATGCTTTTCTAATGAAGAATATGGATGTTAGAAGTATAGATATCTTTCTAATGCTTTTCTAATGAAGAATATGGATGTTAGAAGTATAGATATCTTTCTAATGCTTTTCTAATGAAGAATATGGATGTTAGAAGTATAGATATCTTTCTAATGCTTTTCTAATGAAGAATATGGATGTTAGAAGTATAGATATCTTTCTAATGCTTTTCTAATGAAGAATATGGATGTTAGAAGTATAGATATCTTTCTAATGCTTTTCTAATGAAGAATATGGATGTTAGAAGTATAGATATCTTTCTAATGCTTTTCTAATGAAGAATATGGATGTTAGAAGTATAGATATCTTTCTAATGCTTTTCTAATGAAGAATATGGATGTTAGAAGTATAGATATCTTTCTAATGCTTTTCTAATGAAGAATCTGGATGTTAGAAGTATAGATATCTTTCTAATGCTTTTCTAATGAAGAATATGGATGTTAGAAGTATAGATATCTTTCTAATGCTTTTCTAATGAAGAATCTGGATGTTAGAAGTATAGATTTTTCTAATGCTTTTCTAATGAAGAATATGGATGTTAGAAGTATATTTCTTTCTAATGCTTTTCTAATGAAGAATCTGGATGTTAGAAGTATAGATATCTTTCTAATGCTTTTCTAATGAAGAATATGGATGTTAGAAGTATAGATATTTTCTAATGCTTTTCTAATACAAGAATCTGGATGTTAGAAGTATAGATATCTTTCTAATGCTTTTCTAATGAAGAATATGGATGTTAGAAGTATAGATATCTTTCTAATGCTTTTCTAATGAAGAATATGGATGTTAGAAGTATAGATATCTTTCTAATGCTTTTCTAATGAAGAATATGGATGTTAGAAGTATAGATATCTTTCTAATGCTTTTCTAATGAAGAATATGGATGTTAGAAGTATAGATATCTTTCTAATGCTTTTCTAATGAAGAATATGGATGTAGAAGTATAGATATCTTTCTAATGCTTTTCTAATGAAGAATATGGATGTTAGAAGTATAGATATCTTTCTAATGCTTTTCTAATGAAGAATCTGGATGTTAGAAGTATAGATATCTTTCTAATGCTTTTCTAATGAAGAATATGGATGTTAGAAGTATAGATATCTTTCTAATGCTTTTCTAATGAAGAATCTGGATGTTAGAAGTATAGATTTATTTCTAATGCTTTTCTAATGAAGAATATGGATGTTAGAAGTATATATTCTTTCTAATGCCTTTCTAATGAAGAATCTGGATGTTAGAAGTATAGATATCTTTCTAATGCTTTTCTAATGAAGAATATGGATGTTAGAAGTATAGATATCTTTCTAATGCTTTTCTAATGAAGAATATGGATGTTAGAAGTATAGATATCTTTCTAATGCTTTTCTAATGAAGAATATGGATGTTAGAAGTATAGATATCTTTCTAATGCTTTTCTAATGAAGAATCTGGATGTTAGAAGTATAGATTCTTTCTAATGCTTTTCTAATGAAGAATATGGATGTTAGAAGTATATATTTCTTTCTAATGCCTTTCTAATGAAGAATATGGATGTTAGAAGTATAGATATCTTTCTAATGCTTTTCTAATGAAGAATATGGATGTTAGAAGTATAGATATTTTTCTAATGCTTTTCTAATACAAGAATCTGGATGTTAGAAGTATAGATTTCTTTCTAATGCTTTTCTAAGAAGAATCTGGATGTTAGAAGTATAGATTTCTTTCTAATGCTTTTCTAATGAAGAATATGGATGTTAGAAGTATAGATATCTTTCTAATGCTTTTCTAATGAAGAATCTGGATGTTAGAAGTATAGATATCTTTCTAATGCTTTTCTAATGAAGAATCTGGATGTTAGAAGTATAGATATCTTTCTAATGCTTTTCTAATGAAGAATATGGATGTTAGAAGTATAGATATCTTTCTAATGCTTTTCTAATGAAGAATATGGATGTTAGAAGTATAGATATCTTTCTAATGCTTTTCTAATGAAGAATATGGATGTTAGAAGTATAGATATCTTTCTAATGCTTTTCTAATGAAGAATATGGATGTTAGAAGTATAGATTCTTTCTAATGCTTTTCTAATGAAGAATATGGATGTTAGAAGTATAGATATCTTTCTAATGCTTTTCTAATGAAGAATATGGATGTTAGAAGTATAGATATCTTTCTAATGCTTTTCTAATGAAGAATATGGATGTTAGAAGTATAGATATCTTTCTAATGCTTTTCTAATGCAAGAATATGGATGTTAGAAGTATAGATATCTTTCTAATGCTTTTCTAATGAAGAATATGGATGTTAGAAGTATAGATATCTTTCTAATGCTTTTCTAATGAAGAATATGGATGTTAGAAGTATAGATATCTTTCTAATGCTTTTCTAATGAAGAATATGGATGTTAGAAGTATAGATATCTTTCTAATGCTTTTCTAATGAAGAATATGGATGTAAGAAGTATAGATATCTTTCTAATGCTTTTCTAATGAAGAATATGGATGTTAGAAGTATAGATATATTTCTAATGCTTTTCTAATGAAGAATCTGGATGTTATAAGTATAGATATCTTTCTAATGCTTTTCTAATGAAGAATATGGATGTTAGAAGTATAGATATCTTTCTAATGCTTTTCTAATGAAGAATCTGGATGTTAGAAGTATAGATATCTTTCTAATGCTTTTCTAATGAAGAATATGGATGTTAGAAGTATAGACATTCATGAACGCGTACGCTCGGGCTGCGCCCTCCGTGTTGTACTTTCCCTGATCGGTACACAATTTTGGTGCACGGCTATCCTGACCGGCAACTTGTACCAACATGGACATCCATGAACGCGTACGCTCTGGATGTTAGAAGTATAGATATCTTTCTAATGCTTTTCTAATGAAGAATATGGATGCTAGAAGTATAGATATCTTTCTAATGCTTTTCTAATGAAGAATATGGATGTTAGAAGTATAGATATCTTTCTAATGCTTTCTAATGAAGAATCTGGATGTTAGAAGTATAGATATCTTTCTAATGCTTTTCTAATGAAGAATATGGATGTTAGAAGTATAGATATCTTTCTAATGCTTTTCTAATGAAGAATCTGGATGTTAGAAGTATAGATATCTTTCTAATGCTTTTCTAATGAAGAATATGGATGTTAGAAGTATAGATATTTTTCTAATGCTTTTCTAATACAAGAATCTGGATGTTAGAAGTATAGATATCTTTCTAATGCTTTTCTAATGCAAGAATATGGATGTTAGAAGTATAGATATCTTTCTAATGCTTTTCTAATGAAGAATATGGATGTTAGAAGTATAGATATCTTTCTAATGCTTTTCTAATGAAGAATATGGATGTTAGAAGTATAGATATCTTTCTAATGCTTTTCTAATGAAGAATATGGATGTTAGAAGTATAGATATCTTTCTAATGCTTTTCTAATGAAGAATATGGATGTTAGAAGTATAGATATCTTTCTAATGCTTTTCTAATGAAGAATATGGATGTTAGAAGTATAGATATCTTTCTAATGCTTTTCTAATGAAGAATCTGGATGTTAGAAGTATAGATATCTTTCTAATGCTTTTCTAATGAAGAATATGGATGTTAGAAGTATAGATATCTTTCTAATGCTTTTCTAATGAAGAATATGGATGTTAGAAGTATAGATATCTTTCTAATGCTTTTCTAATGAAGAATATGGATGTTAGAAGTATAGATATCTTTCTAATGCTTTTCTAATGAAGAATCTGGATGTTAGAAGTATAGATATCTTTCTAATGCTTTTCTAATGAAGAATATGGATGTTAGAAGTATAGATATCTTTCTAATGCTTTTCTAATGAAGAATCTGGATGTTAGAAGTATAGATATCTTTCTAATGCTTTTCTAATGAAGAATATGGATGTTAGAAGTATAGACATTCATGAACGCGTACGCTCGGGCTGCGCCCTCCGTGTTGTACTTTCCCTGATCGGTACACAATTTTGGTGCACGGCTATCCTGACCGGCAACTTGTACCAACATGGACATCCATGAACGCGTACGCTCTGGATGTTAGAAGTATAGATATCTTTCTAATGCTTTTCTAATGAAGAATATGGATGTTAGAAGTATAGATATCTTTCTAATGCTTTTCTAATGAAGAATATGGATGTTAGAAGTATAGATATCTTTCTAATGCTTTTCTAATGAAGAATCTGGATGTTAGAAGTATAGATATCTTTCTAATGCTTTTCTAATGAAGAATATGGATGTTAGAAGTATAGATATCTTTCTAATGCTTTTCTAATGAAGAATATGGATGTTAGAAGTATAGATATCTTTCTAATGCTTTTCTAATGAAGAATATGGATGTTAGAAGTATAGATATCTTTCTAATGCTTTTCTAATGAAGAATATGGATGTTAGAAGTATAGATATCTTTCTAATGCTTTTCTAATGAAGAATATGGATGTTAGAAGTATAGATATCTTTCTAATGCTTTTCTAATGAAGAATATGGATGTTAGAAGTATAGATATCTTTCTAATGCTTTTCTAATGAAGAATATGGATGTTAGAAGTATAGATATCTTTCTAATGCTTTTCTAATGAAGAATATGGATGTTAGAAGTATAGATATCTTTCTAATGCTTTTCTAATGAAGAATCTGGATGTTAGAAGTATAGATATCTTTCTAATGCTTTTCTAATGAAGAATATGGATGTTAGAAGTATAGATATCTTTCTAATGCTTTTCTAATGAAGAATATGGATGTTAGAAGTATAGATATCTTTCTAATGCTTTTCTAATGAAGAATATGGATGTTAGAAGTATAGATATCTTTCTAATGCTTTTCTAATGAAGAATATGGATGTTAGAAGTATAGATTCTTTCTAATGCTTTTCTAATGAAGAATATGGATGTTAGAAGTATAGATATCTTTCTAATGCTTTTCTAATGAAGAATATGGATGTTAGAAGTATAGATATCTTTCTAATGCTTTTCTAATGAAGAATATGGATGTTAGAAGTATAGATATGCTTTTCTAATGCTTTCTCTAATGAAGAATATGGATGTTAGAAGTATAGATATCTTTCTAATGCTTTTCTAATGAAGAATATGGATGTTAGAAGTATAGATATCTTTCTAATGCTTTTCTAATGAAGAATATGGATGTTAGAAGTATAGATATCTTTCTAATGCTTTCTAATGAAGATGGATGTTGGATGA